>NC_074698.1:20697560-20862560 GCF_029448725.1 Salvelinus fontinalis
CATGAGCCATGCTGGACAGAGAGACCACCATATTACTCCCTCTTCATGAGCCATGCTGGACAGAGACCACTATATTACTACCTCTTCATGAGCCATGCTGGACAGAGACCACCATATTACTTCCTCTTCATGATCCATGCTGGATAGAGACGACTATATTACTCCCTGTTCATGAGCAATGCTGGATAGAGAGACCACTATATTACTACCTCTTCATGAGCCATGCTGGACAGAGACCACTATATTACTCCCTCTTCATGAGCCATGCTGGACAGAGACCACTATATTACTCCCTCTTCATGAGCCATATTGGATAGAGAGACCACTATATTACTCCATCTTCATGAGCCATGCTGGATAGAGAGAACACTATATTTCTCCTTCTTCATGAGCCATGCTGGATAGAGAGAACACTATATTTCTCCTTCTTCATGAACCATGCTGGATAGAGAGTCCACCATATTACTCCCTCTTCATGAGCCATGCTGGATAGAGAGACCACTATATTACTCCCTATTCATGATCCATGCTGGACAGAGAGACCACTATATTACTCTCTCTTCATGAGCCATGCTGAATAGAGAGACCACTATATTACTCCCTCTTCATGAGCCATGCTGGACAGAGAGACCACTATATTACTCTCTCTTCATGAGCCATGCTGGACAGAGACCAATATATTACTCCATCTTCTTGAGCCATGCTGGATAGAGAGACCACTATATTACTCCCTCTTCATGAGCAATGCTGGATAGAGACCACTATATTACTCCCTCTTCATGAGCAATGCTGGAAAGAGAGACCACTATATTACTCCCTCTTCATGAGCAATGCTGGATAGAGAGACCACTATGTTAATCCCTCTTCATGAGCCATGCTGGATAGAGAGACCACTATATTACTCCCTCTTCATGAGCCATGCTGGACAGAGACCACTATATTACTCCCTCTTCATGAGCCATGCTGGACAGAGAGACCACTATATTACTCCCTCTTCATGAGCCATGCTGAACAGAGAGACCACTATATTACTCCCTCTTCATGAGCCATGCTGGATAGAGAGACCACTCTATTACTCCCTCTTCATGAGCCATGCTGAACAGAGAGACCACTATATTACTCCCTCTTCATGAGCCATGCTGGATATAGAGACCACCATATTACTCTCTCTTCATGAGCCATGCTGGAAATAGAGACTACTATATTACTCCCTCTTCATGAGCCATGCTGGACACAGAGACCACCATATTACTCCCTCTTCATGAGCCATGCTGGACAGAGACCACTATATTACTCCCTCTTCATGAGCCATGCTGGACAGAGACCACTATATTACTCCCTCTTCATGATCCATGCTGGATAGAGAGACCACTATATTACTCCCTCTTCATGATCCATGCTGGATAGAGACCACTATATTACTCCCTCTTCATGAGCCATGCTGGATAGAGATCGCTATATTACTCCCTCTTCATGAGCCATGCTGGATTGAGAGACCACTATATTACTCCCTCTTCATGAGCCATGCTAGACAGAGACCACTATATTACTCCCTCTTCATGAGCCATGCTGGATAGAGAGACCACTATATTACTCCATCTTCATGAGCCATGCTGGATAGAGAGAACACTATATTTCTCCTTCTTCATGAGCCATGCTGGATAGAGAGAACACTATATTTCTCCTTCTTCATGAACCATGCTGGATAGAGAGTCCACCATTTTACTCCCTCTTCATGAGCCATGCTGGATAGAGAGACCACTATATTACTCCCTATTCATGATCTATGCTGGACAGAGAGACCACTATATTACTCTCTCTTCATGAGCCATGCTGAATAGAGAGACCACTATATTACTCCCTCTTCATGAGCCATGCTGGACAGAGAGACCACTATATTACTCTCTCTTCATGAGCCATGCTGGACAGAGACCACCATATTACTCCATCTTCTTGAGCCATGCTGGAAAGAGAGACCACTATATTACTCCCTCTTCATGAGCAATGCTGGATAGAGACCACTATATTACTCCCTCTTCATGAGCAATGCTGGAAAGAGAGACCACTATATTACTCCCTCTTCATGAGCAATGCTGGATAGAGAGACCACTATGTTAATCCCTCTTCATGAGCCATGCTGGACAGAGACCACTATATTACTCCCTCTTCATGAGCCATGCTGGACAGAGACCACTATATTACTCCCTCTTCATGAGCCATGCTGGACAGAGACCACCATATTACTCCCTCTTCATGATCCATGCTGGATAGAGACCACTATATTACTCCCTCTTCATGAGCAATGCTGGATAGAGAGACCACTATATTACTCCCTCTTCATGATCCATGCTGGATAGAGACCACTATATTACTCCCTCTTCATGAGCCATGCTGGATAGAGATCGCTATATTACTCCCTCTTCATGAGCCATGCTGGATTGAGAGACCACTATATTACTCCCTCTTCATGAGCCATGCTGGACAGAGACCACTATATTACTCCCTCTTCATGAGCCATGCTGGATAGAGAGACCACTATATTACTCCATCTTCATGAGCCATGCTGGATAGAGAGAACACTATATTTCTCCTTCTTCATGAGCCATGCTGGATAGAGAGACAACTATATTACTCCCTCTTCATCAGCCATGCTGGACAGAGACCACCATATTACTCCCCTCTTCATGAGCCATGCTGGATAGAGACCACTATATTACTCCCTCTTCATGAGCCATGCTGGATAGAGAGACCACTATATTACTCCATCTTCATGAGCCATGCTGGATAGAGAGAACACTATATTTCTCCTTCTTCATGAGCCATGCTGGATAGAGAGAACACTATATTTCTCCTTCTTCATGAACCATGCTGGATAGAGAGTCCACCATTTTACTCCCTCTTCATGAGCCATGCTGGATAGAGAGACCACTATATTACTCCCTATTCATGATCTATGCTGGACAGAGAGACCACTATATTACTCTCTCTTCATGAGCCATGCTGAATAGAGAGACCACTATATTACTCCCTCTTCATGAGCCATGCTGGACAGAGAGACCACTATATTACTCTCTCTTCATGAGCCATGCTGGACAGAGACCACCATATTACTCCATCTTCTTGAGCCTTGCTGGATAGAGAGACCACTATATTACTCCCTCTTCATGAGCAATGCTGGATAGAGACCACTATATTACTCCCTCTTCATGAGCAATGCTGGAAAGAGAGACCACTATATTACTCCCTCTTCATGAGCAATGCTGGATAGAGAGACCACTATGTTAATCCCTCTTCATGAGCCATGCTGGACAGAGACCACTATATTACTCCCTCTTCATGAGCCATGCTGGACAGAGACCACTATATTACTCCCTCTTCATGAGCCATGCTGGACAGAGACCACCATATTACTCCCTCTTCATGATCCATGCTGGATAGAGACCACTATATTACTCCCTCTTCATGAGCCATGCTGGATAGAGAGACCACTATATTACTCCATCTTCATGAGCCATGCTGGATAGAGAGAACACTATATTTCTCCTTCTTCATGAGCCATGCTGGATAGAGAGACAACTATATTACTCCCTCTTCATCAGCCATGCTGGATAGAGAGACCACTATATTAGTCTCTCTTCATGAGCCATGCTGGATAGAGAGACCACTATAATAATCCCTCCTCATGAGCAATGCTGGAAAGAGGCCACTATATTACTCCCTCGTCATGAGCCATGCTAGACAGAGACCACCATATTACTCCCTCTTCATGATCCATGCTGGATAGAGACCACTATATTATTCCCTCTTCGTGAGCAATGCTGGATAGAGAGACCACTATATTACTCCCTCTTCCTGAGCCATGATGGATAGAGAGACCACCATATTACTCCCTCTTCATGATCAATGCTGGATAGAGACCACTATATTACTCCCTCTTCATGAGCAATGCTGGATAGAGAGACCACTATATTACTCCCTCTTCATGATCCATGCTGAATAGAGACCACTATATTACTCCCTCTTCATGAGCCATGCTGGATAGAGATCGCTATATTACTCCCTCTTCATGAGCCATGCTGGATTGAGAGACCACTATATTATTCCCTCTTCATGAGCCATGCTAGACAGAGACCACTATATTACTCCCTCTTCATGAGCCATGCTGGATAGAGAGACCACTATATTACTCCATCTTCATGAGCCATGCTGGATAGAGAGAACACTATATTTCTCCTTCTTCATGAGCCATGCTGGATAGAGAGAACACTATATTTCTCCTTCTTCATGAACCATGCTGGATAGAGAGTCCACCATTTTACTCCCTCTTCATGAGCCATGCTGGATAGAGAGACCACTATATTACTCCCTATTCATGATCTATGCTGGACAGAGAGACCACTATATTACTCTCTCTTCATGAGCCATGCTGAATAGAGAGACCACTATATTACTCCCTCTTCATGAGCCATGCTGGACAGAGAGACCACTATATTACTCTCTCTTCATGAGCCATGCTGGACAGAGACCACCATATTACTCCATCTTCTTGAGCCATGCTGGAAAGAGAGACCACTATATTACTCCCTCTTCATGAGCAATGCTGGATAGAGACCACTATATTACTCCCTCTTCATGAGCAATGCTGGAAAGAGAGACCACTATATTACTCCCTCTTCATGAGCAATGCTGGATAGAGAGACCACTATGTTAATCCCTCTTCATGAGCCATGCTGGACAGAGACCACTATATTACTCCCTCTTCATGAGCCATGCTGGACAGAGACCACTATATTACTCCCTCTTCATGAGCCATGCTGGACAGAGACCACCATATTACTCCCTCTTCATGATCCATGCTGGATAGAGACCACTATATTACTCCCTCTTCATGAGCAATGCTGGATAGAGAGACCACTATATTACTCCCTCTTCATGATCCATGCTGGATAGAGACCACTATATTACTCCCTCTTCATGAGCCATGCTGGATAGAGATCGCTATATTACTCCCTCTTCATGAGCCATGCTGGATTGAGAGACCACTATATTACTCCCTCTTCATGAGCCATGCTGGACAGAGACCACTATATTACTCCCTCTTCATGAGCCATGCTGGATAGAGAGACCACTATATTACTCCATCTTCATGAGCCATGCTGGATAGAGAGAACACTATATTTCTCCTTCTTCATGAGCCATGCTGGATAGAGAGACAACTATATTACTCCCTCTTCATCAGCCATGCTGGACAGAGACCACCATATTACTCCCCTCTTCATGAGCCATGCTGGATAGAGACCACTATATTACTCCCTCTTCATGAGCCATGCTGGATAGAGAGACCACTATATTACTCCATCTTCATGAGCCATGCTGGATAGAGAGAACACTATATTTCTCCTTCTTCATGAGCCATGCTGGATAGAGAGAACACTATATTTCTCCTTCTTCATGAACCATGCTGGATAGAGAGTCCACCATTTTACTCCCTCTTCATGAGCCATGCTGGATAGAGAGACCACTATATTACTCCCTATTCATGATCTATGCTGGACAGAGAGACCACTATATTACTCTCTCTTCATGAGCCATGCTGAATAGAGAGACCACTATATTACTCCCTCTTCATGAGCCATGCTGGACAGAGAGACCACTATATTACTCTCTCTTCATGAGCCATGCTGGACAGAGACCACCATATTACTCCATCTTCTTGAGCCATGCTGGAAAGAGAGACCACTATATTACTCCCTCTTCATGAGCAATGCTGGATAGAGACCACTATATTACTCCCTCTTCATGAGCAATGCTGGAAAGAGAGACCACTATATTACTCCCTCTTCATGAGCAATGCTGGATAGAGAGACCACTATGTTAATCCCTCTTCATGAGCCATGCTGGACAGAGACCACTATATTACTCCCTCTTCATGAGCCATGCTGGACAGAGACCACTATATTACTCCCTCTTCATGAGCCATGCTGGACAGAGACCACCATATTACTCCCTCTTCATGATCCATGCTGGATAGAGACCACTATATTACTCCCTCTTCATGAGCCATGCTGGATAGAGAGACCACTATATTACTCCATCTTCATGAGCCATGCTGGATAGAGAGAACACTATATTTCTCCTTCTTCATGAGCCATGCTGGATAGAGAGACAACTATATTACTCCCTCTTCATCAGCCATGCTGGATAGAGAGACCACTATATTAGTCTCTCTTCATGAGCCATGCTGGATAGAGAGACCACTATAATAATCCCTCCTCATGAGCAATGCTGGAAAGAGACCACTATATTACTCCCTCGTCATGAGCCATGCTAGACAGAGACCACCATATTACTCCCTCTTCATGATCCATGCTGGATAGAGACCACTATATTATTCCCTCTTCGTGAGCAATGCTGGATAGAGAGACCACTATATTACTCCCTCTTCCTGAGCCATGATGGATAGAGAGACCACTATATTACTCCCTCTTCATGAGCCATGTTGGACAGAGAACACCATATTACTCCCCTCTTCATGAGCCATGCTGGATGGAGACCACCACATTACTCCGTCTTCATGAGCCATGCTGGATAGAGACCACTATATTACTCCCTCTTCATGAGCCATGATGGATAGAGAGACCACTATATTACTTCATCTTCATGAGCCATGCTGGACAGAGACCACCATATTACTCCCCTCTTCATGAGCCATGCTGGATAGAGAGACCACTATATTACTCCCTCTTCATGAGCCATGCTGGATAGAGAGACCACTATATTACTCCCTCTTCATGAGCCATGCTGGATAGAGACCACTATATTACTCCCTCTTCATGAGCCATGCTGGATAGAGAGACCACTATATTACTCCCTCTTCATGAGCCATGCTGGATAGAGACGACTATATTTCTCCCTCTTCATGAGCAATGCTGGATAGAGACCACTATATTACTCCCTCTTCATGAGCCATGCTGGATAGAGAGAACACTATATTTCTCCTTCTTCATGAACCATGCTGGATAGAGAGTCCACCATTTTACTCCCTCTTCATGAGCCATGCTGGATAGAGAGACCACTATATTACTCCCTATTCATGATCTATGCTGGACAGAGAGACCACTATATTACTCTCTCTTCATGAGCCATGCTGAATAGAGAGACCACTATATTACTCCCTCTTCATGAGCCATGCTGGACAGAGAGACCACTATATTACTCTCTCTTCATGAGCCATGCTGGACAGAGACCACCATATTACTCCATCTTCTTGAGCCATGCTGGAAAGAGAGACCACTATATTACTCCCTCTTCATGAGCAATGCTGGATAGAGACCACTATATTACTCCCTCTTCATGAGCAATGCTGGAAAGAGAGACCACTATATTACTCCCTCTTCATGAGCAATGCTGGATAGAGAGACCACTATGTTAATCCCTCTTCATGAGCCATGCTGGACAGAGACCACTATATTACTCCCTCTTCATGAGCCATGCTGGACAGAGACCACTATATTACTCCCTCTTCATGAGCCATGCTGGACAGAGACCACCATATTACTCCCTCTTCATGATCCATGCTGGATAGAGACCACTATATTACTCCCTCTTCATGAGCAATGCTGGATAGAGACCACTATATTACTCCCTCTTCATGAGCCATGCTGGATAGAGAGACCACTATATTACTCCCTCTTCATGAGCCATGCTGGACAGAGACCACTATATTACTCCCTCTTCATGAGCCATGCTTGATAGAGAGACCACTATATTACTCCATCTTTATGAGCCATGCTGGATAGAGAGAACACTATATTTCTCCTTCTTCATGAGCCATGCTGGATAGAGAGAAAACTATATTACTCCCTCTTCATCAGCCATGCTGGATAGAGAGACCACTATATTAGTCTCTCTTCATGAGCCATGCTGGATAGAGAGACCACTATAATAATCCCTCTTCATGAGCAATGCTGGACAGAGACCACTATATTACTCCCTCGTCATGAGCCATGCTAGACAGAGACCACCATATTACTCCCTCTTCATGATCCATGCTGGATAGAGACCACTATATTATTCCCTCTTCGTGAGCAATGCTGGATAGAGAGACCACTATATTACTCCCTCTTCCTGAGCCATGATGGATAGAGAGACCACTATATTACTCCCTCTTCATGAGCCATGTTGGACAGAGAACACCATATTACTCCCCTCTTCATGAGCCATGCTGGATGGAGACCACCACATTACTCCGTCTTCATGAGCCATGCTGGATAGAGACCACTATATTACTCCCTCTTCATGAGCCATGATGGATAGAGAGACCACTATATTACTTCATCTTCATGAGCCATGCTGGACAGAGACCACCATATTACTCCCCTCTTCATGAGCCATGCTGGATAGAGAGACCACTATATTACTCCCTCTTCATGAGCCATGCTGGATAGAGAGACCACTATATTACTCCCTCTTCATGAGCCATGCTGGATAGAGACCACTATATTACTCCCTCTTCATGAGCCATGCTGGACAGAGACCACCATATTACTCCCTCTTCATGATCCATGCTGGATAGAGACCACTATATTACTCCCTCTTCATGAGCAATGCTGGATAGAGAGACGACTATATTACTCCCTCTTCATGATCCATGCTGGATAGAGACCACTATATTACTCCCTCTTCATGAGCCATGCTGGACAGAGAGACCACTATATTACTCCCTCTTCATGAGCCATGCTGGATAGAGAGACAGCCATATTACTCCCCTCTTCATGAGCCATGCTGGATAGAGAGACCACTACATTACTCCCTCTTCATGAGCCATGCTGGATAGAGACCACTATATTACTCCCTCTTCATGAGCCATGCTGGACAGAGAGACCACTATATTACTCCCTCTTCATGAGCCATGCTGAACAGAGAGACCACTATATTACTCCCTCTTCATGAGCCAAGCTGGATAGAGAGACCACTCTATTACTCCCTCTTCATGAGCCATGCTGAACAGAGACCACTATATTACTCCCTCTTAATGAGCCATGCTGGATAGAGAGACCACTATATTACTCTCTCTTCATGAGCCATGCTGGATATAGAGACTACTATATTACTCCCTCTTCATGAGCCATGCTGGACAGAGAGACCACCATATTACTCCCTCTTCATGAGCCATGCTGGACAGAGACCACTATATTACTCCCTCTTCATGATCCATGCTGGACAGAGACCACCATATTGCTCCCTCTTCATGATCCATGCTGGATAGAGACCACTATATTACTCCCTCTTCATGAGCAATGCTGGATAGAGAGACCACTATATTACTCCCTCTTCATGATCCATGCTGGATAGAGACCACTATATTACTCCCTCTTCATGAGCCATGCTGGATAGAGACCACTATATTACTCCCTCTTCATGAGCCATGCTGGATAGAGAGACCACTATATTACTCCCTCTTCATGAGCCATGCTGGACAGAGACCACTATATTACTCCCTCTTCATGAGCCATGCTGGATAGAGAGACCACTAAATTACTCCATCTTCATGAGCCATGCTGGATAGAGAGAACACAGTATTTCTCCTTCTTCATGAGCCATGCTGGATAGAGAGAACACTATATTTCTCCTTCTTCATGAACCATGCTGGATAGAGAGTCCACCATATTACTCCCTCTTCATGAGCCATGCTGGATAGAGACCACTTTATTACTCAATCTTCATGAGCCATGCTGGATAGAGAGAACACTATATTTCTCCTTCTTCATGAGCCATGCTGGATAGAGAGACCACTATATTACTCCCTCTTCATCAGCCATGCTGGATAGAGAGACCACTATATTAGTCTCTCTTCATGAGCCATGCTGGATAGAGAGACCACTATAATAATCCCTCCTCATGAGCAATGCTGGACAGAGACCACTATATTACTCCCTCGTCATGAGCCATGCTAGACAGAGACCACCATATTACTCCCTCTTCATGATCCATGCTGGATAGAGACCACTATATTATTCCCTCTTCGTGAGCAATGCTGGATAGAGAGACCACTATATTACTCCCTCTTCCTGAGCCATGATGGATAGAGAGACCACTGTATTACTCCCTCTTCATGAGCCATGCTGGACAGAGAACACCATATTACTCCCCTCTTCATGAGCCATGCTGGATGGAGACCACCACATTACTCCGTCTTCATGAGCCATGCTGGATAGAGACCACTATATTACTCCCTCTTCATGAGCCATGATGGATAGAGAGACCACTATATTACTTCATCTTCATGAGCCATGCTGGACAGAGACCACCATATTACTCCCCTCTTCATGAGCCATGCTGGATAGAGAGACCACTATATTACTCCCTCTTCATGAGCCATGCTGGATAGAGAGACCACTATATTATTCCTCTTCATGAGCCATGCTGGATAGAGAGACCACTATATTACTCCCTCTTCATGAGCCATGCTGGATAGAGAGACAGCCATATTACTCCCCTCTTCATGAGCCATGCTGGATAGAGAGACCACTACATTACTCCCTCTTCATGAGCCATGCTGGATAGAGACCACTATATTACTCCCTCTTCATGAGCCATGCTGGACAGAGAGACCACTATATTACTCCCTCTTCATGAGCCATGCTGAACAGAGAGACCACTATATTACTCCCTCTTCATGAGCCATGCTGGATAGAGAGACCACTCTATTACTCCCTCTTCATGAGCCATGCTGAACAGAGACCACTATATTACTCCCTCTTAATGAGCCATGCTGGATAGAGAGACCACTATATTACTCTCTCTTCATGAGCCATGCTGGATATAGAGACTACTATATTACTCCCTCTTCATGAGCCATGCTGGACAGAGAGACCACCATATTACTCCCTCTTCATGAGCCATGCTGGACAGAGACCACTATATTACTCCCTCTTCATGAGCCATGCTGGATAGAGACCACTATATTACTCCCTCTTCATGAGCAATGCTGGATAGAGAGACCACTATATTACTCCCTCTTCATGATCCATGCTGGATAGAGACCACTATATTACTCCCTCTTCATGAGCCATGCTGGATAGAGACCACTATATTACTCCCTCTTCATGAGCCATGCTGGATAGAGAGACCACTATATTACTCCCTCTTCATGAGCCATGCTGGACAGAGACCACTATATTACTCCCTCTTCATGAGCCATGCTGGATAGAGAGACCACTATATTACTCCATCTTCATGAGCCATGCTGGATAGAGAGAACACAATATTTCTCCTTCTTCATGAGCCATGCTGGATAGAGAGAACACTATATTTCTTCTTCTTCATGAACCATGCTGGATAGAGAGTCCACCATATTACTCCCTCTTCATGAGCCATGCTGGATAGAGACCACTATATTACTCCCTCTTCATGAGCCATGCTGGATAGAGAGACCACTATATTACTCCATCTTCATGAGCCATGCTGGATAGAGAGAACACTATATTTCTCCTTCTTCATGAACCATGCTGGATAGAGAGTCCACCATTTTACTCCCTCTTCATGAGCCATGCTGGATAGAGAGACCACTATATTACTCCCTATTCATGATCTATGCTGGACAGAGAGACCACTATATTACTCTCTCTTCATGAGCCATGCTGAATAGAGAGACCACTATATTACTCCCTCTTCATGAGCCATGCTGAACAGAGAGACCACTATATTACTCCCTCTTCATGAGCCATGCTGGATAGAGAGACCACTATATTACTCCCTCTTCATGAGCCATGCTGGACAGAGACAACCATAATACTCCCTCTTCATGAGCCATGCTGGATATAGAGACCACTATATTACTCTCTCTTCATGAGCCATGCTGGATATAGAGACTACTATATTACTCCCTCTTCATGAGCCATGCTGGACAGAGAGACCACCATATTACTCCCTCTTCATGAGCCATGCTGGACAGAGACCACCATATTACTCCCTCTTCATAATCCATGCTGGATAGAGACCACTATATTACTCCCTCTTCATGAGCAATGCTGGATAGAGAGACCACTATATTACTCCCTCTTCATGATCCATGCTGGATAGAGACCACTATATTACTCCCTCTTCATGAGCCATGCTGGATAGAGACCACTATATTACTCCCTCTTCATGAGCCATGCAGGATAGAGAGACCACTATATTACTCCCTCTTCATGAGCCATGCTGGACAGAGACCACTATATTACTCCATCTTCATGAGCCATGCTGGATAGAGACCACTATATTACTCCCTCTTCATGAGCCATGCTGGATAGAGAGACCACTATATTACTCCATCTTCATGAGCCATGCTGGATAGTGAGAACACTATATTTCTCCTTCTTCATGAGCCATGCTGGATAGAGAGACCACTATATTACTCCCTCTTCATCAGCCATGCTGGATAGAGAGACCACTATATTAGTCTCTCTTCATGAGCCATGATGGATAGAGAGACCACTATAATAATCCCTCCTCATGAGCAATGCTGGACAGAGACCACTATATTACTCCCTCTTCATGAGCCATGCTAGACAGAGACCACCATATTACTCCCTCTTCATGATCCATGCTGGATAGAGACCACTATATTACTCCCTCTTCATGAGCAATGCTGGATAGAGAGACCACTATATTACTCCCTCTTCCTGAGCCATGATGGATAGAGAGACCACTATATTACTCCCTCTTCATGAGCCATGCTGGACAGAGACCACCATATTACTCCCCTCTTCATGAGCCATGCTGAATAGAGAGACCACTATTTACTCCCTCTTCATGAGCCATGCTGGATAGAGACCACCACATTACTCCGTCTTCATGAGCCATGCTGGATAGAGACCACTATATTACTCCCTCTTCATGAGCCATGATGGATAGAGAGACCACTATATTACTTCATCTTCATGAGCCATGCTGGATAGAGAGACCACCATATTACTCCCCTCTTCATGAGCCATGCTGGATAGAGAGACCACTATATCACTCCCTCTTCATGAGCCATGCTGGACAGAGAGACCACTATATTACTCCCTCTTCATGAGCCATGCTGGATAGAGACCACTATATTACTCCCTCTTCATGAGCCATGCTGGACAGAGAGACCACTATATTACTCCCTCTTCATGAGCCATGCTGAACAGAGAGACCACTCTATTACTCCCTCTTCATGAGCCATGCTGGATATAGAGACCACTCTATTACTCCCTCTTCATGAGCCATACTGAACAGAGAGACCACTATATTACTCCCTCTTCATGAGCCATGCTGGATAGAGAGACCACTATATTACTCCCTCTTCATGAGCCATGCTGGACAGAGACAACCATAATACTCCCTCTTCATGAGCCATGCTGGACAGAGACCACCATATTACTCACCTCTTCATGAGCCATGCTGGATAGAGAGACCACTATTTACTCCCTCTTCATTGCCCATGCTGGATAGAGACCACCACATTACTCCATCTTCATGAGCCATGCTGGATAGAGACCACCATATTACTCCCTCTTCATGAGCCATGCTGGACAGAGACCACCATATTACTCAACCTCGTCATGAGCCATGCTGGATAGAGAGACCACTATTTACTCCCTCTTCATGAGCCATGCTGGATAGAGACCACCACATTACTCCGTCTTCATGAGCCATGCTGGATAGAGACCACTATATTACTCCCTCTTCATGAGCCATGATGGATAGAGAGACCACTATATTACTTCATCTTCATGAGCCATGCTGGATAGAGAGACCACCATATTACTCCCCTCTTCATGAGCCATGCTGGATAGAGAGACCACTATATCACTCCCTCTTCATGAGCCATGCTGGACAGAGAGACCACTATATTTTTCCCTCTTCATGAGCCATGCTGGATAGAGACCACTATATTACTCCCTCTTCATGAGCCATGCTGGACAGAGAGACCACTATATTACTCCCTCTTCATGAGCCATGCTGAACAGAGAGACCACTCTATTACTCCCTCTTCATGAGCCATGCTGGATAGAGAGACCACTATATTACTCCCTCTTCATGAGCCATGCTGAACAGAGAGACCACTATATTACTCCCTCTTCATGAGCCATGCTGGATAGAGAGACCACTATATTACTCCCTCTTCATGAGCCATGCTGGACAG
Organism: Salvelinus fontinalis; assembly: GCF_029448725.1. Taxonomy (NCBI): domain Eukaryota; kingdom Metazoa; phylum Chordata; class Actinopteri; order Salmoniformes; family Salmonidae; genus Salvelinus; species Salvelinus fontinalis. The sequence goes on from NC_074698.1 coordinate 20,711,722, forward strand.
AGACAACCATAATACTCCCTCTTCATGAGCCATGCTGGACAGAGACCACCATATTACTCACCTCTTCATGAGCAATGCTGGATAGAGAGACCACTATTTACTCCCTCTTCATGAGCCATGCTGGATAGAGACCACCACATTACTCCATCTTCATGAGCCATGCTGGATAGAGACCACCATATTACTCCCCTCTTCATGAGCCATGCTGGATAGAGAGACCACTATATCACTCCCTCTTCATGAGCCGTGCTGGATAGAGAGACCACTATATTACTCCCTCTTCATGAGCCATGCTGGACAGAGACCACTATATTACTCCCTCTTCATGAGCCATGCTGGATAGAGAGACCACTACATTACTCCATCTTCATGAGCCATGCTGGATAGAGAGAACACTATATTTCTCCTTCTTCATGAGCCATGCTGGATAGAGAGACCACTATATTACTCCCTCTTCATCAGCCATGCTGGATAGAGAGACCACTATATTACTCTCTCTTCATGAGCCATGCTGGATATAGAGACTACTATATTACTCCCTCTTCATGAGCCATGCTGGACAGAGAGACCACCATATTACTCCCTCTTCATGAGCCATGCTGGACAGAGACCACTATATTACTCCCTCTTCATGAGCCATGCTGTATAGAGAGCCCACTATATTACTCCCTCTTCATGAGCCATGCTGTATAGAGAGACCACTATATTACTCCCTCTTCATGAGCCATGCTGTATAGAGAGACCACTATTTACTCCCTCTTCATGAGCCATGCTGGATAGAGACCACCACATTACTCCCTCTTCATGAGCCATGCTGGATAGAGACCACTATATTACTCCCTCTTCATGAGCCATGATTGATAGAGAGACTACTATATTACTTCATCTTCATGAGCCATGCTGGACAGAGACCACCATATTACTCCCCTCTTCATGAGCCATGCTGGATAGAGAGACCACTATATTACTCCCTCTTCATGAGCCATGCTGGACAGAGAGACCACTATATTACTCCCTCTTCATGAGCCATGCTGAACAGAGAGACCACTGTATTACTCCCTCTTCATGAGCCATGCTGGATAGAGAGACCACTCTATTACTCCCTCTTCATGAGCCATGCTGAACAGAGAGACCACTATATTACTCCCTCTTCATGATCCATGCTGGATAGAGAGACCACTATATTACTCCCTCTTCATGAGCCATGCTGGACAGAGACAACCATAATACTCCCTCTTCATGAGCCATGCTGGATAGAGACCACTATATTACTCCCTCTTCATGAGCCATGCTGGATAGAGAGACCACTATATTACTCCCTCTTCATGATCCATGCTGGACAGAGACAACTATATTACTCCCTCTTCATGAGCCATGCTGGATATAGACCACTATATTACTCCCTCTTCATGAGCCATGCTGGACAGAGACCACTATATTACTCCCTCTTCATGAGCCATCCTGGATAGAGATCACTATATTACTCCCTATTCATGAGCCATGCTGGATAGAGACCACTATATTACTCCCTCTTCATGAGCCATGCTGGATAGAGACCATTATATTACTCCCTCTTCATGAGCAATGCTGGATAGAGAGACCACTATATTACTCCCTCTTCATGAGCCATAATGGACAGAGACCACTATATTACTTCCTCTTTATGAGCCATGCCAGATAGAGAGACCACTATATTACTCCCTCTTCATGAGCCATGCTGGATAGAGAGAACACTATATTTCTCCTTCTTCATGAACCATGCTGGATAGAGAGTCCACCTTATTACTCCCTCTTCATGAGCCATGCTGGATAGAGAGACCACTATATTACTCCCTCTTCATGAGCCATGCTGAATAGAGAGACCACTATATTACTCCCTCTTCATGAGCCATGCTGGACAGAGAGACCACCATATTACTCTCTCTTCATGAGCCATGCTGGACAGAGACCACCATATTACTCCCTCTTCTTGAGCCATGCTGGATTGAGAGACCACTATATTACTCCCTCTTCATGAGCAATGCTGGATAGAGACCACTATATTACTCCCTCTTCATGAGCAATGCTGGATAGAGAGACCACTATATTACTCCCTCTTCATGAGCAATGCTGGATAGAGAGACCACTATATTAATCCCTCTTCATGAGCCATGCTGGACAGAGACCACTATATTACTCCCTCTTCATGAGCCATGCTGGACAGAGACCACTATATTACTCCCTCTTCATGAGCCATGCTGGACAGAGACCACCATATTACTCCCTCTTCATGATCCATGCTGGATAGAGACCACTATATCACTCCCTCTTCATGAGCAATGCTGGATAGAGAGACCACTATATTACTCCCTCTTCATGATCCATGCTGGATAGAGACCACTATATTACTCCCTCTTCATGAGCCATGCTGGATAGAGACCACTATATTACTCCCTCTTCATGAGCCATGCTGGATAAAGAGACCACTATATTATTCCCTCTTCATGAGCCATGCTGGACAGAGACCACTATATTACTCCCTCTTCATGAGCCATGCTGGATAGAGAGACCACTATATTACTCCCTCTTCATGAGCCATGCTGGACAGAGACCACCATATTACTCCCTCTTCATGAGCCATGCTGGATTGAGAGACCACTATATTACTCCCTCTTCATGAGCAATAGTGGATAGAGACCACTATATTACTCCCTCTTCATGAGCAATGCTGGATAGAGAGACCACTATATTAATCCCTCTTCATGAGCCATGCTGGACAGAGACCACTATATTACTCCCTCTTCATGAGCCATGCTGGACAGAGAACACTATATTACTCCCTCTTCATGCGCCATCCTGGATAGAGACTACTATATTACTCCCTATTCATGAGCCATGGTGGATAGAGACCACTATATTACTCCCTCTTCATGAGCCATGCTGGATAGAGACCACTATATTACTCCCTCTTGATGAGCCATGCTGGATAGAGAGACCACTATATTACTCCCTCTTCATGAGCCATAATGGACAGAGACCACTATATTACTTCCTCTTCATGAGCCATGCCAGATAGAGAGACCACTATATTACTCCCTCTTCGTGAGCCATGCTGGATAGAGAGAACACTATATTTCTCCTTCTTCATGAACCACGCTGGATAGAGAGTCCACCATATTACTCCCTCTTCATGTTCCATGCTGGATAGAGAGACCACTATATTACTCCCTCTTCATGATCCATGCTGGACAGAGAGACCACTATATTACTCTCTCTTCATGAGCCATGCTGAATAGAGAGACCACTATATTACTCCCTCTTCATGAGCCATGCTGGACAGAGAGACCACTATATTACTCTCTCTTCATGAGCCATGCTGGACAGAGACCACCATATTACTCCGTCTTCTTGAGCCATGCTGGATAGAGAGACCACTATATTACTCCCTCTTCATGAGCAATGCTGGATAGAGACCACTATATTACTCCCTCTTCATGAGCAATGCTGGATAGAGAGACCACTATATTACTCCCTCTTCTTGAGCAATGCTGGATAGAGAGACCACTATATTAATCCCTCTTCATGAGCCATGCTGGACAGAGACCACTATATTACTCCCTCTTCATGAGCCATGCTGGAAAGAGACCACCATATTACTCCCTCTTCATGATCCATGCTGGATAGAGACCACTATATTACTCCCTCTTCATGAGCAATGCTGGATAGAGAGACCACTATATTACTCCCTCTTCATGATCCATGCTGGATAGAGACCACTATATTACTCCCTCTTCATGAGCCATGCTGGATAGAGACCACTATATTACTCCCTCTTCATGAGCCATGCTGGATAGAGAGACCACTATATTACTCCCTCTTCATGAGCCATGCTGGACAGAGACCAGTATATTACTCCCTCTTCATGAGCCATGCTGGATAGAGAGACCACTATATTACTCCATCTTCATGAGCCATGCTGGATAGAGAGAACACTATATTTCTCCTTCTTCATGAGCCATGCTGGATAGAGAGACCACTATAATAATCCCTCCTCATGAGCAATGCTGGACAGAGACCACTATATTACTCCCTCGTCATGAGCCATGCTAGACAGAGACCACTATATTACTCCATCTTCATGAGCCATGCTGAACAGAGAGACCACTATATTACTCCCTCTTCATGAACCATGCTGGATAGAGAGACCACCATATTACTCCCTCTTCATGATCCATGCTGGATAGAGACCACTATATTACTCCCTCTTCGTGAGCAATGCTGGATAGAGAGACCACTATATTACTCCCTCTTCCTGAGCCATGATGGATAGAGAGACCACTATATTACTCCCTCTCATGAGCCATGCTGGACAGAGACCACCATATTACTCCCCTCTTCATGAGCCATGCTGGATAGAGAGACCACTATATTACTCCCTCTTCATGAGCCATGCTGGACAGAGACCACTATATTACTCCCTCTTCATGAGCCATGCTGGACAGAGAGACCACTATATTACTCCCTCTTCATGAGCCATGCTGAACAGAGAGACCACTATATTACTCCCTCTTCATGAGCCATGCTGGATAGAGAGACCACTCTATTACTCCCTCTTCATGAGCCATGCTGAACAGAGAGACCACTATATTACTCCCTCTTCATGAGCCATGCTGGATATAGAGACCACTATATTACTCTCTCTTCATGAGCCATGCTGGATATAGAGACTACTATATTACTCCCTCTTCATGAGCCATGCTGGACAGAGAGACCACCATATTACTCCCTCTTCATGAGCCATGCTGGACAGAGACCACTATATTACTACCTCTTCATGAGCCATGCTGGACAGAGACCACCATATTACTTCCTCTTCATGATCCATGCTGGATAGAGACGACTATATTACTCCCTGTTCATGAGCAATGCTGGATAGAGAGACCACTATATTACTACCTCTTCATGAGCCATGCTGGACAGAGACCACTATATTACTCCCTCTTCATGAGCCATGCTGGACAGAGACCACTATATTACTCCCTCTTCATGAGCCATATTGGATAGAGAGACCACTATATTACTCCATCTTCATGAGCCATGCTGGATAGAGAGAACACTATATTTCTCCTTCTTCATGAGCCATGCTGGATAGAGAGAACACTATATTTCTCCTTCTTCATGAACCATGCTGGATAGAGAGTCCACCATATTACTCCCTCTTCATGAGCCATGCTGGATAGAGAGACCACTATATTACTCCCTATTCATGATCCATGCTGGACAGAGAGACCACTATATTACTCTCTCTTCATGAGCCATGCTGAATAGAGAGACCACTATATTACTCCCTCTTCATGAGCCATGCTGGACAGAGAGACCACTATATTACTCTCTCTTCATGAGCCATGCTGGACAGAGACCAATATATTACTCCATCTTCTTGAGCCATGCTGGATAGAGAGACCACTATATTACTCCCTCTTCATGAGCAATGCTGGATAGAGACCACTATATTACTCCCTCTTCATGAGCAATGCTGGAAAGAGAGACCACTATATTACTCCCTCTTCATGAGCAATGCTGGATAGAGAGACCACTATGTTAATCCCTCTTCATGAGCCATGCTGGATAGAGAGACCACTATATTACTCCCTCTTCATGAGCCATGCTGGACAGAGACCACTATATTACTCCCTCTTCATGAGCCATGCTGGACAGAGAGACCACTATATTACTCCCTCTTCATGAGCCATGCTGAACAGAGAGACCACTATATTACTCCCTCTTCATGAGCCATGCTGGATAGAGAGACCACTCTATTACTCCCTCTTCATGAGCCATGCTGAACAGAGAGACCACTATATTACTCCCTCTTCATGAGCCATGCTGGATATAGAGACCACCATATTACTCTCTCTTCATGAGCCATGCTGGAAATAGAGACTACTATATTACTCCCTCTTCATGAGCCATGCTGGACACAGAGACCACCATATTACTCCCTCTTCATGAGCCATGCTGGACAGAGACCACTATATTACTCCCTCTTCATGAGCCATGCTGGACAGAGACCACTATATTACTCCCTCTTCATGATCCATGCTGGATAGAGAGACCACTATATTACTCCCTCTTCATGATCCATGCTGGATAGAGACCACTATATTACTCCCTCTTCATGAGCCATGCTGGATAGAGATCGCTATATTACTCCCTCTTCATGAGCCATGCTGGATTGAGAGACCACTATATTACTCCCTCTTCATGAGCCATGCTAGACAGAGACCACTATATTACTCCCTCTTCATGAGCCATGCTGGATAGAGAGACCACTATATTACTCCATCTTCATGAGCCATGCTGGATAGAGAGAACACTATATTTCTCCTTCTTCATGAGCCATGCTGGATAGAGAGAACACTATATTTCTCCTTCTTCATGAACCATGCTGGATAGAGAGTCCACCATTTTACTCCCTCTTCATGAGCCATGCTGGATAGAGAGACCACTATATTACTCCCTATTCATGATCTATGCTGGACAGAGAGACCACTATATTACTCTCTCTTCATGAGCCATGCTGAATAGAGAGACCACTATATTACTCCCTCTTCATGAGCCATGCTGGACAGAGAGACCACTATATTACTCTCTCTTCATGAGCCATGCTGGACAGAGACCACCATATTACTCCATCTTCTTGAGCCATGCTGGAAAGAGAGACCACTATATTACTCCCTCTTCATGAGCAATGCTGGATAGAGACCACTATATTACTCCCTCTTCATGAGCAATGCTGGAAAGAGAGACCACTATATTACTCCCTCTTCATGAGCAATGCTGGATAGAGAGACCACTATGTTAATCCCTCTTCATGAGCCATGCTGGACAGAGACCACTATATTACTCCCTCTTCATGAGCCATGCTGGACAGAGACCACTATATTACTCCCTCTTCATGAGCCATGCTGGACAGAGACCACCATATTACTCCCTCTTCATGATCCATGCTGGATAGAGACCACTATATTACTCCCTCTTCATGAGCAATGCTGGATAGAGAGACCACTATATTACTCCCTCTTCATGATCCATGCTGGATAGAGACCACTATATTACTCCCTCTTCATGAGCCATGCTGGATAGAGATCGCTATATTACTCCCTCTTCATGAGCCATGCTGGATTGAGAGACCACTATATTACTCCCTCTTCATGAGCCATGCTGGACAGAGACCACTATATTACTCCCTCTTCATGAGCCATGCTGGATAGAGAGACCACTATATTACTCCATCTTCATGAGCCATGCTGGATAGAGAGAACACTATATTTCTCCTTCTTCATGAGCCATGCTGGATAGAGAGACAACTATATTACTCCCTCTTCATCAGCCATGCTGGACAGAGACCACCATATTACTCCCCTCTTCATGAGCCATGCTGGATAGAGACCACTATATTACTCCCTCTTCATGAGCCATGCTGGATAGAGAGACCACTATATTACTCCATCTTCATGAGCCATGCTGGATAGAGAGAACACTATATTTCTCCTTCTTCATGAGCCATGCTGGATAGAGAGAACACTATATTTCTCCTTCTTCATGAACCATGCTGGATAGAGAGTCCACCATTTTACTCCCTCTTCATGAGCCATGCTGGATAGAGAGACCACTATATTACTCCCTATTCATGATCTATGCTGGACAGAGAGACCACTATATTACTCTCTCTTCATGAGCCATGCTGAATAGAGAGACCACTATATTACTCCCTCTTCATGAGCCATGCTGGACAGAGAGACCACTATATTACTCTCTCTTCATGAGCCATGCTGGACAGAGACCACCATATTACTCCATCTTCTTGAGCCTTGCTGGATAGAGAGACCACTATATTACTCCCTCTTCATGAGCAATGCTGGATAGAGACCACTATATTACTCCCTCTTCATGAGCAATGCTGGAAAGAGAGACCACTATATTACTCCCTCTTCATGAGCAATGCTGGATAGAGAGACCACTATGTTAATCCCTCTTCATGAGCCATGCTGGACAGAGACCACTATATTACTCCCTCTTCATGAGCCATGCTGGACAGAGACCACTATATTACTCCCTCTTCATGAGCCATGCTGGACAGAGACCACCATATTACTCCCTCTTCATGATCCATGCTGGATAGAGACCACTATATTACTCCCTCTTCATGAGCCATGCTGGATAGAGAGACCACTATATTACTCCATCTTCATGAGCCATGCTGGATAGAGAGAACACTATATTTCTCCTTCTTCATGAGCCATGCTGGATAGAGAGACAACTATATTACTCCCTCTTCATCAGCCATGCTGGATAGAGAGACCACTATATTAGTCTCTCTTCATGAGCCATGCTGGATAGAGAGACCACTATAATAATCCCTCCTCATGAGCAATGCTGGAAAGAGGCCACTATATTACTCCCTCGTCATGAGCCATGCTAGACAGAGACCACCATATTACTCCCTCTTCATGATCCATGCTGGATAGAGACCACTATATTATTCCCTCTTCGTGAGCAATGCTGGATAGAGAGACCACTATATTACTCCCTCTTCCTGAGCCATGATGGATAGAGAGACCACCATATTACTCCCTCTTCATGATCAATGCTGGATAGAGACCACTATATTACTCCCTCTTCATGAGCAATGCTGGATAGAGAGACCACTATATTACTCCCTCTTCATGATCCATGCTGAATAGAGACCACTATATTACTCCCTCTTCATGAGCCATGCTGGATAGAGATCGCTATATTACTCCCTCTTCATGAGCCATGCTGGATTGAGAGACCACTATATTATTCCCTCTTCATGAGCCATGCTAGACAGAGACCACTATATTACTCCCTCTTCATGAGCCATGCTGGATAGAGAGACCACTATATTACTCCATCTTCATGAGCCATGCTGGATAGAGAGAACACTATATTTCTCCTTCTTCATGAGCCATGCTGGATAGAGAGAACACTATATTTCTCCTTCTTCATGAACCATGCTGGATAGAGAGTCCACCATTTTACTCCCTCTTCATGAGCCATGCTGGATAGAGAGACCACTATATTACTCCCTATTCATGATCTATGCTGGACAGAGAGACCACTATATTACTCTCTCTTCATGAGCCATGCTGAATAGAGAGACCACTATATTACTCCCTCTTCATGAGCCATGCTGGACAGAGAGACCACTATATTACTCTCTCTTCATGAGCCATGCTGGACAGAGACCACCATATTACTCCATCTTCTTGAGCCATGCTGGAAAGAGAGACCACTATATTACTCCCTCTTCATGAGCAATGCTGGATAGAGACCACTATATTACTCCCTCTTCATGAGCAATGCTGGAAAGAGAGACCACTATATTACTCCCTCTTCATGAGCAATGCTGGATAGAGAGACCACTATGTTAATCCCTCTTCATGAGCCATGCTGGACAGAGACCACTATATTACTCCCTCTTCATGAGCCATGCTGGACAGAGACCACTATATTACTCCCTCTTCATGAGCCATGCTGGACAGAGACCACCATATTACTCCCTCTTCATGATCCATGCTGGATAGAGACCACTATATTACTCCCTCTTCATGAGCAATGCTGGATAGAGAGACCACTATATTACTCCCTCTTCATGATCCATGCTGGATAGAGACCACTATATTACTCCCTCTTCATGAGCCATGCTGGATAGAGATCGCTATATTACTCCCTCTTCATGAGCCATGCTGGATTGAGAGACCACTATATTACTCCCTCTTCATGAGCCATGCTGGACAGAGACCACTATATTACTCCCTCTTCATGAGCCATGCTGGATAGAGAGACCACTATATTACTCCATCTTCATGAGCCATGCTGGATAGAGAGAACACTATATTTCTCCTTCTTCATGAGCCATGCTGGATAGAGAGACAACTATATTACTCCCTCTTCATCAGCCATGCTGGACAGAGACCACCATATTACTCCCCTCTTCATGAGCCATGCTGGATAGAGACCACTATATTACTCCCTCTTCATGAGCCATGCTGGATAGAGAGACCACTATATTACTCCATCTTCATGAGCCATGCTGGATAGAGAGAACACTATATTTCTCCTTCTTCATGAGCCATGCTGGATAGAGAGAACACTATATTTCTCCTTCTTCATGAACCATGCTGGATAGAGAGTCCACCATTTTACTCCCTCTTCATGAGCCATGCTGGATAGAGAGACCACTATATTACTCCCTATTCATGATCTATGCTGGACAGAGAGACCACTATATTACTCTCTCTTCATGAGCCATGCTGAATAGAGAGACCACTATATTACTCCCTCTTCATGAGCCATGCTGGACAGAGAGACCACTATATTACTCTCTCTTCATGAGCCATGCTGGACAGAGACCACCATATTACTCCATCTTCTTGAGCCATGCTGGAAAGAGAGACCACTATATTACTCCCTCTTCATGAGCAATGCTGGATAGAGACCACTATATTACTCCCTCTTCATGAGCAATGCTGGAAAGAGAGACCACTATATTACTCCCTCTTCATGAGCAATGCTGGATAGAGAGACCACTATGTTAATCCCTCTTCATGAGCCATGCTGGACAGAGACCACTATATTACTCCCTCTTCATGAGCCATGCTGGACAGAGACCACTATATTACTCCCTCTTCATGAGCCATGCTGGACAGAGACCACCATATTACTCCCTCTTCATGATCCATGCTGGATAGAGACCACTATATTACTCCCTCTTCATGAGCCATGCTGGATAGAGAGACCACTATATTACTCCATCTTCATGAGCCATGCTGGATAGAGAGAACACTATATTTCTCCTTCTTCATGAGCCATGCTGGATAGAGAGACAACTATATTACTCCCTCTTCATCAGCCATGCTGGATAGAGAGACCACTATATTAGTCTCTCTTCATGAGCCATGCTGGATAGAGAGACCACTATAATAATCCCTCCTCATGAGCAATGCTGGAAAGAGACCACTATATTACTCCCTCGTCATGAGCCATGCTAGACAGAGACCACCATATTACTCCCTCTTCATGATCCATGCTGGATAGAGACCACTATATTATTCCCTCTTCGTGAGCAATGCTGGATAGAGAGACCACTATATTACTCCCTCTTCCTGAGCCATGATGGATAGAGAGACCACTATATTACTCCCTCTTCATGAGCCATGTTGGACAGAGAACACCATATTACTCCCCTCTTCATGAGCCATGCTGGATGGAGACCACCACATTACTCCGTCTTCATGAGCCATGCTGGATAGAGACCACTATATTACTCCCTCTTCATGAGCCATGATGGATAGAGAGACCACTATATTACTTCATCTTCATGAGCCATGCTGGACAGAGACCACCATATTACTCCCCTCTTCATGAGCCATGCTGGATAGAGAGACCACTATATTACTCCCTCTTCATGAGCCATGCTGGATAGAGAGACCACTATATTACTCCCTCTTCATGAGCCATGCTGGATAGAGACCACTATATTACTCCCTCTTCATGAGCCATGCTGGATAGAGAGACCACTATATTACTCCCTCTTCATGAGCCATGCTGGATAGAGACGACTATATTTCTCCCTCTTCATGAGCAATGCTGGATAGAGACCACTATATTACTCCCTCTTCATGAGCCATGCTGGATAGAGAGAACACTATATTTCTCCTTCTTCATGAACCATGCTGGATAGAGAGTCCACCATTTTACTCCCTCTTCATGAGCCATGCTGGATAGAGAGACCACTATATTACTCCCTATTCATGATCTATGCTGGACAGAGAGACCACTATATTACTCTCTCTTCATGAGCCATGCTGAATAGAGAGACCACTATATTACTCCCTCTTCATGAGCCATGCTGGACAGAGAGACCACTATATTACTCTCTCTTCATGAGCCATGCTGGACAGAGACCACCATATTACTCCATCTTCTTGAGCCATGCTGGAAAGAGAGACCACTATATTACTCCCTCTTCATGAGCAATGCTGGATAGAGACCACTATATTACTCCCTCTTCATGAGCAATGCTGGAAAGAGAGACCACTATATTACTCCCTCTTCATGAGCAATGCTGGATAGAGAGACCACTATGTTAATCCCTCTTCATGAGCCATGCTGGACAGAGACCACTATATTACTCCCTCTTCATGAGCCATGCTGGACAGAGACCACTATATTACTCCCTCTTCATGAGCCATGCTGGACAGAGACCACCATATTACTCCCTCTTCATGATCCATGCTGGATAGAGACCACTATATTACTCCCTCTTCATGAGCAATGCTGGATAGAGACCACTATATTACTCCCTCTTCATGAGCCATGCTGGATAGAGAGACCACTATATTACTCCCTCTTCATGAGCCATGCTGGACAGAGACCACTATATTACTCCCTCTTCATGAGCCATGCTTGATAGAGAGACCACTATATTACTCCATCTTTATGAGCCATGCTGGATAGAGAGAACACTATATTTCTCCTTCTTCATGAGCCATGCTGGATAGAGAGAAAACTATATTACTCCCTCTTCATCAGCCATGCTGGATAGAGAGACCACTATATTAGTCTCTCTTCATGAGCCATGCTGGATAGAGAGACCACTATAATAATCCCTCTTCATGAGCAATGCTGGACAGAGACCACTATATTACTCCCTCGTCATGAGCCATGCTAGACAGAGACCACCATATTACTCCCTCTTCATGATCCATGCTGGATAGAGACCACTATATTATTCCCTCTTCGTGAGCAATGCTGGATAGAGAGACCACTATATTACTCCCTCTTCCTGAGCCATGATGGATAGAGAGACCACTATATTACTCCCTCTTCATGAGCCATGTTGGACAGAGAACACCATATTACTCCCCTCTTCATGAGCCATGCTGGATGGAGACCACCACATTACTCCGTCTTCATGAGCCATGCTGGATAGAGACCACTATATTACTCCCTCTTCATGAGCCATGATGGATAGAGAGACCACTATATTACTTCATCTTCATGAGCCATGCTGGACAGAGACCACCATATTACTCCCCTCTTCATGAGCCATGCTGGATAGAGAGACCACTATATTACTCCCTCTTCATGAGCCATGCTGGATAGAGAGACCACTATATTACTCCCTCTTCATGAGCCATGCTGGATAGAGACCACTATATTACTCCCTCTTCATGAGCCATGCTGGATAGAGAGACCACTGTATTACTCCCTCTTCATGAGCCATGCTGGATAGAGACGACTATATTTCTCCCTCTTCATGAGCAGTGCTGGATAGAGACCACTATATTACTCCCTCTTCATGAGCAATGCTGGAAAGAGAGACCACTATATTACTCCCTCTTCATGAGCAATGCTGGATAGAGAGACCACTATGTTAATCCCTCTTCATGAGCCATGCTGGACAGAGACCACTATATTACTCCCTCTTCATGAGCCATGCTGGACAGAGACCACCATATTACTCCCTCTTCATGATCCATGCTGGATAGAGACCACTATATTACTCCCTCTTCATGAGCAATGCTGGATAGAGACCACTACATTACTCCCTCTTCATGATCCATGCTGGATAGAGACCACTACATTACTCCCTCTTCATGAGCCATGCTGGATAGAGAGACCACTATATTACTCCCTCTTCATGAGCCATGCTGGATAGAGAGACCACTATATTACTCCATCTTCATGAGCCATGCTGGATAGAGAGAACACTATATTTCTCCTTCTTCATGAGCCATGCTGGATAGAGAGACCACTATATTACTCCCTCTTCATCAGCCATGCTGGATAGAGAGACCACTATATTAGTCTCTCTTCATGAGCCATGCTGGATAGAGAGACCACTATAATAATCCCTCCTCATGAGCAATGCTGGACAGAGACCACTATATTACTCCCTCGTCATGAGCCATGCTAGACAGAGACCACCATATTACTCCCTCTTCATGATCCATGCTGGATAGAGACCACTATATTATTCCCTCTTCGTGAGCAATGCTGGATAGAGAGACCACTATATTACTCCCTCTTCCTGAGCCATGATGGATAGAGAGACCACTATATTACTCCCTCTTCATGAGCCATGCTGGACAGAGAACACCATATTACTCCCCTCTTCATGAGCCATGCTGGATGGAGACCACCACATTACTCCGTCTTCATGAGCCATGCTGGATAGAGACCACTATATTACTCCCTCTTCATGAGCCATGATGGATAGAGAGACCACTATATTACTTCATCTTCATGAGCCATGCTGGACAGAGACCACCATATTACTCCCCTCTTCATGAGCCATGCTGGATAGAGAGACCACTATATTACTCCCTCTTCATGAGCCATGCTGGATAGAGAGACCACTATATTACTCCCTCTTCATGAGCCATGCTGGATAGAGAGACCACTATATTACTCCCTCTTCATGAGCCATGCTGGATAGAGAGACAGCCATATTACTCCCCTCTTCATGAGCCATGCTGGATAGAGAGACCACTACATTACTCCCTCTTCATGAGCCATGCTGGATAGAGACCACTATATTACTCCCTCTTCATGAGCCATGCTGGACAGAGAGACCACTATATTACTCCCTCTTCATGAGCCATGCTGAACAGAGAGACCACTATATTACTCCCTCTTCATGAGCCATGCTGGATAGAGAGACCACTCTATTACTCCCTCTTCATGAGCCATGCTGAACAGAGACCACTATATTACTCCCTCTTAATGAGCCATGCTGGATAGAGAGACCACTATATTACTCTCTCTTCATGAGCCATGCTGGATATAGAGACTACTATATTACTCCCTCTTCATGAGCCATGCTGGACAGAGAGACCACCATATTACTCCCTCTTCATGAGCCATGCTGGACAGAGACCACTATATTACTCCCTCTTCATGAGCCATGCTGGACAGAGACCACCATATTGCTCCCTCTTCATGATCCATGCTGGATAGAGACCACTATATTACTCCCTCTTCATGAGCAATGCTGGATAGAGAGACCACTATATTACTCCCTCTTCATGATCCATGCTGGATAGAGACCACTATATTACTCCCTCTTCATCAGCCATGCTGGATAGAGACCACTATATTACTCCCTCTTCATGAGCCATGCTGGATAGAGAGACCACTATATTACTCCCTCTTCATGAGCCATGCTGGACAGAGACCACTATATTACTCCCTCTTCATGAGCCATGCTGGATAGAGAGACCACTATATTACTCCATCTTCATGAGCCATGCTGGATAGAGAGAACACAATATTTCTCCTTCTTCATGAGCCATGCTGGATAGAGAGAACACTATATTTCTTCTTCTTCATGAACCATGCTGGATAGAGAGTCCACCATATTACTCCCTCTTCATGAGCCATGCTGGATAGAGACCACTATATTACTCCCTCTTCATGAGCCATGCTGGATAGAGAGACCACTATATTACTCCATCTTCATGAGCCATGCTGGATAGAGAGAACACTATATTTCTCCTTCTTCATGAGCCATGCTGGATAGAGAGAACACTATATTTCTCCTTCTTCATGAACCATGCTGGATAGAGAGTCCACCATTTTACTCCCTCTTCATGAGCCATGCTGGATAGAGAGACCACTATATTACTCCCTATTCATGATCTATGCTGGACAGAGAGACCACTATATTACTCTCTCTTCATGAGCCATGCTGAATAGAGAGACCACTATATTACTCCCTCTTCATGAGCCATGCTGGACAGAGAGACCACTATATTACTCTCTCTTCATGAGCCATGCTGGATAGAGACCACTATATTACTCCCTCTTCATGAGCAATGCTGGATAGAGACCACTATATTACTCCCTCTTCATGAGCAATGCTGGAAAGAGAGACCACTATATTACTCCCTCTT
The DNA here is from genome assembly GCF_029448725.1 of Salvelinus fontinalis. Classification (NCBI taxonomy): domain Eukaryota; kingdom Metazoa; phylum Chordata; class Actinopteri; order Salmoniformes; family Salmonidae; genus Salvelinus; species Salvelinus fontinalis. Next base: position 20,727,687 of record NC_074698.1, read on the forward strand.
CATGAGCAATGCTGGATAGAGAGACCACTATGTTAATCCCTCTTCATGAGCCATGCTGGACAGAGACCACTATATTACTCCCTCTTCATGAGCCATGCTGGATAGAGACCACCATATTACTCCCTCTTCATGATCCATGCTGGATAGAGACCACTATATTACTCCCTCTTCATGAGCAATGCTGGATAGAGAGACCACTATATTACTCCCTCTTCATGATCCATGCTGGATAGAGACCACTATATTACTCCCTCTTCATGAGCCATGCTGGACAGAAAGACCACTATATTACTCCCTCTTCATGAGCCATGCTGGATAGAGAGACAGCCATATTACTCCCCTCTTCATGAGCCATGCTGGATAGAGAGACCACTACATTACTCCCTCTTCATGAGCCATGCTGGATAGAGACCACTATATTACTCCCTCTTCATGAGCCATGCTGGACAGAGAGACCACTATATTACTCCCTCTTCATGAGCCATGCTGAACAGAGAGACCACTATATTACTCCCTCTTCATGAGCCATGCTGGATAGAGAGACCACTCTATTACTCCCTCTTCATGAGCCATGCTGAACAGAGACCACTATATTACTCCCTCTTAATGAGCCATGCTGGATAGAGAGACCACTATATTACTCTCTCTTCATGAGCCATGCTGGATATAGAGACTACTATATTACTCCCTCTTCATGAGCCATGCTGGACAGAGAGACCACCATATTACTCCCTCTTCATGAGCCATGCTGGGCAGAGACCACTATATTACTCCCTCTTCATGAGCCATGCTGGACAGAGACCACTATATTACTCCCTCTTCATGAGCCATGCTGGATAGAGAGACCACTATATTACTCCATCTTCATGAGCCATGCTGGATAGAGAGAACACAATATTTCTCCTTCTTCATGAGCCATGCTGGATAGAGAGAACACTATATTTCTTCTTCTTCATGAACCATGCTGGATAGAGAGTCCACCATATTACTCCCTCTTCATGAGCCATGCTGGATAGAGACCACTATATTACTCCCTCTTCATGAGCCATGCTGGATAGAGAGACCACTATATTACTCCATCTTCATGAGCCATGCTGGATAGAGAGAACACTATATTTCTCCTTCTTCATGAGCCATGCTGGATAGAGAGAACACTATATTTCTCCTTCTTCATGAACCATGCTGGATAGAGAGTCCACCATTTTACTCCCTCTTCATGAGCCATGCTGGATAGAGAGACCACTATATTACTCCCTATTCATGATCTATGCTGGACAGAGAGACCACTATATTACTCTCTCTTCATGAGCCATGCTGAATAGAGAGACCACTATATTACTCCCTCTTCATGAGCCATGCTGGACAGAGAGACCACTATATTACTCTCTCTTCATGAGCCATGCTGGATAGAGACCACTATATTACTCCCTCTTCATGAGCAATGCTGGATAGAGACCACTATATTACTCCCTCTTCATGAGCAATGCTGGAAAGAGAGACCACTATATTACTCCCTCTTCATGAGCAATGCTGGATAGAGAGACCACTATGTTAATCCCTCTTCATGAGCCATGCTGGACAGAGACCACTATATTACTCCCTCTTCATGAGCCATGCTGGATAGAGACCACCATATTACTCCCTCTTCATGATCCATGCTGGATAGAGACCACTATATTACTCCCTCTTCATGAGCAATGCTGGATAGAGAGACCACTATATTACTCCCTCTTCATGATCCATGCTGGATAGAGACCACTATATTACTCCCTCTTCATGAGCCATGCTGGACAGAAAGACCACTATATTACTCCCTCTTCATGAGCCATGCTGGATAGAGAGACAGCCATATTACTCCCCTCTTCATGAGCCATGCTGGATAGAGAGACCACTACATTACTCCCTCTTCATGAGCCATGCTGGATAGAGACCACTATATTACTCCCTCTTCATGAGCCATGCTGGACAGAGAGACCACTATATTACTCCCTCTTCATGAGCCATGCTGAACAGAGAGACCACTATATTACTCCCTCTTCATGAGCCATGCTGGATAGAGAGACCACTCTATTACTCCCTCTTCATGAGCCATGCTGAACAGAGACCACTATATTACTCCCTCTTAATGAGCCATGCTGGATAGAGAGACCACTATATTACTCTCTCTTCATGAGCCATGCTGGATATAGAGACTACTATATTACTCCCTCTTCATGAGCCATGCTGGACAGAGAGACCACCATATTACTCCCTCTTCATGAGCCATGCTGGGCAGAGACCACTATATTACTCCCTCTTCATGAGCCATGCTGGACAGAGACCACCATATTGCTCCCTCTTCATGATCCATGCTGGATAGAGACCACTATATTACTCCCTCTTCATGAGCAATGCTGGATAGAGAGACCACTATATTACTCCCTCTTCATGATCCATGCTGGATAGAGACCACTATATTACTCCCTCTTCATGAGCCATGCTGGATAGAGACCACTATATTACTCCCTCTTCATGAGCCATGCTGGATAGAGAGACAACTATATTACTCCCTCTTCATGAGCCATGCTGGACAGAGACCACTATATTACTCCCTCTTCATGAGCCATGCTGGATAGAGAGACCACTATATTACTCCATCTTCATGAGCCATGCTGGATAGAGAGAACACAATATTTCTCCTTCTTCATGAGCCATGCTGGATAGAGAGAACACTATATTTCTCCTTCTTCATGAACCATGCTGGATAGAGAGTCCACCATATTACTCCCTCTTCATGAGCCATGCTGGATAGAGACCACCATATTGCTCCCTCTTCATGATCCATGCTGGATAGAGACCACTATATTACTCCCTCTTCATGAGCAATGCTGGATAGAGAGACCACTATATTACTCCCTCTTCATGATCCATGCTGGATAGAGACCACTATATTACTCCCTCTTCATGAGCCATGCTGGATAGAGACCACTATATTACTCCCTCTTCATGAGCCATGCTGGATAGAGAGACAACTATATTACTCCCTCTTCATGAGCCATGCTGGACAGAGACCACTATATTACTCCCTCTTCATGAGCCATGCTGGATAGAGAGACCACTATATTACTCCATCTTCATGAGCCATGCTGGATAGAGAGAACACAATATTTCTCCTTCTTCATGAGCCATGCTGGATAGAGAGAACACTATATTTCTCCTTCTTCATGAGCTATGCTGGATAGAGAGACCACTATATTACTCCCTCTTCATCAGCCATGCTGGATAGAGAGACCACTATATTAGTCTCTCTTCATGAGCCATGCTGGATAGAGAGACCACTATATTACTCCCTCTTCATGAGCCATGCTGGATAGAGAGACCACTATATTACTCCCTCTTCATGAGCCATGCTGGATAGAGAGACAGCCATATTACTCCCCTCTTCATGAGCCATGCTGGATAGAGAGACCACTACATTACTCCCTCTTCATGAGCCATGCTGGATAGAGACCACAATATTACTCCCTCTTCATGAGCCATGCTGGACAGAGAGACCACTATATTACTCCCTCTTCATGAGCCATGCTGAACAGAGAGACCACTATATTACTCCCTCTTCATGAGCCATGCTGGATAGAGAGACCACTCTATTACTCCCTCTTCATGAGCCATGCTGAACAGAGACCACTATATTACTCCCTCTTAATGAGCCATGCTGGATAGAGAGACCACTATATTACTCTCTCTTCATGAGCCATGCTGGATATAGAGACTACTATATTACTCCCTCTTCATGAGCCATGCTGGACAGAGAGACCACCATATTACTCCCTCTTCATGAGCCATGCTGGACAGAGACCACTATATTACTCCCTCTTCATGAGCCATGCTGGACAGAGACCACCATATTGCTCCCTCTTCATGATCCATGCTGGATAGAGACCACTATATTACTCCCTCTTCATGAGCAATGCTGGATAGAGAGACCACTATATTACTCCCTCTTCATGATCCATGCTGGATAGAGACCACTATATTACTCCCTCTTCATGAGCCATGCTGGATAGAGACCACTATATTACTCCCTCTTCATGAGCCATGCTGGATAGAGAGACCACTATATTACTCCCTCTTCATGAGCCATGCTGGACAGAGACCACTATATTACTCCCTCTTCATGAGCCATGCTGGATAGAGAGACCACTATATTACTCCATCTTCATGAGCCATGCTGGATAGAGAGAACACAATATTTCTCCTTCTTCATGAGCCATGCTGGATAGAGAGAACACTATATTTCTTCTTCTTCATGAACCCTGCTGGATAGAGAGTCCACCATATTACTCCCTCTTCATGAGCCATGCTGGATAGAGACCACTATATTACTCCCTCTTCATGAGCCATGCTGGATAGAGAGACCACTATATTTCTCCTTCTTCATGAGCCATGCTGGATAGAGAGAACACTATATTTCTCCTTCTTCATGAGCCATGCTGGATAGAGAGAACACTATATTTCTCCTTCTTCATGAACCATGCTGGATAGAGAGAACACTATATTTCTCCTTCTTCATGAACCATGCTGGATAGAGAGTCCACCATTTTACTCCCTCTTCATGAGCCATGCTGGATAGAGAGACCACTATATTACTCCCTATTCATGATCTATGCTGGACAGAGAGACCACTATATTACTCTCTCTTCATGAGCCATGCTGGACAGAGAGACCACTATATTACTCTCTCTTCATGAGCCATGCTGGACAGAGACCACCATATTACTCCATCTTCTTGAGCCATGCTGGAAAGAGAGACCACTATATTACTCCCTCTTCATGAGCAATGCTGGATAGAGACCACTATATTACTCCCTCTTCATGAGCAATGCTGGAAAGAGAGACCACTATATTACTCCCTCTTCATGAGCAATGCTGGATAGAGAGACCACTATGTTAATCAATCTTCATGAGCCATGCTGGACAGAGACCACTATATTACTCCCTCTTCATGAGCCATGCTGGACAGAGACCACCATATTACTCCCTCTTCATGAGCCATGCTGGATAGAGAGACCACTCTATTACTCCCTCTTCATGAGCCATGCTGAACAGAGACCACTATATTACTCCCTCTTCATGAGCCATGATGGATAGAGAGACCACTATATTACTTCATCTTCATGAGCCATGCTGGACAGAGACCACCATATTACTCCCCTCTTCATGAGCCATGCTGGATAGAGAGACCACTATATTACTCCCTCTTCATGAGCCATGCTGGATAGAGAGACCACTATATTACTCCCTCTTCATGAGCCATGCTGGATAGAGAGACCACTATATTACTCCCTCTTCATGAGCCATGCTGGATAGAGAGACAGCCATATTACTCCCCTCTTCATGAGCCATGCTGGATAGAGAGACCACTACATTACTCCCTCTTCATGAGCCATGCTGGATAGAGACCACTATATTACTCCCTCTTCATGAGCCATGCTGGACAGAGAGACCACTATATTACTCCCTCTTCATGAGCCATGCTGGATAGAGAGACCACTCTATTACTCCCTCTTCATGAGCCATGCTGAACAGAGACCACTATATTACTCCCTCTTAATGAGCCATGCTGGATAGAGAGACCACTATATTACTCTCTCTTCATGAGCCATGCTGGATATAGAGACTACTATATTACTCCCTCTTCATGAGCCATGCTGGACAGAGAGACCACCATATTACTCCCTCTTCATGAGCCATGCTGGACAGAGACCACTATATTACTCCCTCTTCATGAGCCATGCTGGACAGAGACCACCATATTGCTCCCTCTTCATGATCCATGCTGGATAGAGACCACTATATTACTCCCTCTTCATGAGCAATGCTGGATAGAGAGAACACTATATTTCTCCTTCTTCATGAGCCATGCTGGATAGAGAGACCACTATATTACTCCCTCTTCATGAGCCATGCTGGATAGAGAGACCACTATATTACTCCCTCTTCATGAGCCATGCTGGACAGAGACCACTATATTACTCCCTCTTCATGAGCCATGCTGGATAGAGAGACCACTATATTACTCCATCTTCATGAGCCATGCTGGATAGAGAGAACACAATATTTCTCCTTCTTCATGAGCCATGCTGGATAGAGAGAACACTATATTTCTCCTTCTTCATGAACCATGCTGGATAGAGAGTCCACCATATTACTCCCTCTTCATGAGCCATGCTGGATAGAGACCACTATATTACTCCCTCTTCATGAGCAATGCTGGATAGAGAGACCACTATATTACTCCATCTTCATGAGCCATGCTGGATAGAGAGAACACTATATTTCTCCTTCTTCATGAGCCATGCTGGATAGAGAGAACACTATATTTCTCCTTCATGAACCATGCTGGATAGAGAGTCCACCATTTTACTCCCTCTTCATGAGCCATGCTGGATAGAGAGACCACTATATTACTCCCTATTCATGATCATGCTGGACAGAGAGACCACTATATTACTCTCTCTTCATGAGCCATGCTGAATAGAGAGACCACTATATTACTCCCTCTTCATGAGCCATGCTGGACAGAGAGACCACTATATTACTCTCTCTTCATGAGCCATGCTGGACAGAGACCACCATATTACTCCATCTTCTTGAGCCATGCTGGAAAGAGAGACCACTATATTACTCCCTCTTCATGAGCAATGCTGGGTAGAGACCACTATATTACTCCCTCTTCATGAGCAATGCTGGAAAGAGAGACCACTATATTACTCCCTCTTCATGAGCAATGCTGGATAGAGAGACCACTATGTTAATCCCTCTTCATGAGCCATGCTGGACAGAGACCACTATATTACTCCCTCTTCATGAGCCATGCTGGACAGAGACCACCATATTACTCCCTCTTCATGATCCATGCTGGATAGAGACCACTATATTACTCCCTCTTCATGAGCAATGCTGGATAGAGAGACCACTATATTACTCCCTCTTCATGAGCCATGCTGGATAGAGAGACCACTATATTACTCCATCTTCATGAGCCATGCTGGATAGAGAGAACACTATATTTCTCCTTCTTCATGAGCCATGCTGGATAGAGACCACTATATTACTCCCTCTTCATCAGCCATGCTGGATAGAGACCACTATATTACTCCCTCTTCATCAGCCATGCTGGATAGAGAGACCACTATATTAGTCTCTCTTCATGAGCCATGCTGGATAGAGAGACCACTATAATAATCCCTCCTCATGAGCAATGCTGGACAGAGACCACTATATTACTCCCTCGTCATGAGCCATGCTAGACAGAGACCACCATATTACTCCCTCTTCATGATCCATGCTGGATAGAGACCACTATATTACTCCCTCTTCCTGAGCCATGATGGATAGAGAGACCACTATATTACTCCCTCTTCATGAGCCATGCTGGACAGAGAACACCATATTACTCCCCTCTTCATGAGCCATGCTGGATGGAGACCACCACATTACTCCGTCTTCATGAGCCATGCTGGATAGAGACCACTATATTACTCTCTCTTCATGAGCCATGCTGAATAGAGAGACCACTATATTACTCCCTCTTCATGAGCCATGCTGGACAGAGAGACCACTATATTACTCTCTCTTCATGAGCCATGCTGGACAGAGACCACCATATTACTCCATCTTCTTGAGCCATGCTGGAAAGAGAGACCACTATATTACTCCCTCTTCATGAGCAATGCTGGGTAGAGACCACTATATTACTCCCTCTTCATGAGCAATGCTGGAAAGAGAGACCACTATATTACTCCCTCTTCATGAGCAATGCTGGATAGAGAGACCACTATGTTAATCCCTCTTCATGAGCCATGCTGGACAGAGACCACTATATTACTCCCTCTTCATGAGCCATGCTGGACAGAGACCACCATATTACTCCCTCTTCATGATCCATGCTGGATAGAGACCACTATATTACTCCCTCTTCATGAGCAATGCTGGATAGAGAGACCACTATATTACTCCCTCTTCATGATCCATGCTGGATAGAGACCACTATATTACTCCCTCTTCATGAGCCATGCTGGATAGAGACCACTATATTACTCCCTCTTCATGAGCCATGCTGGATAGAGAGACCACTATATTACTCCATCTTCATGAGCCATGCTGGATAGAGAGAACACTATATTTCTCCTTCTTCATGAGCCATGCTGGATAGAGACCACTATATTACTCCCTCTTCATCAGCCATGCTGGATAGAGACCACTATATTATTCCCTCTTCATCAGCCATGCTGGATAGAGAGACCACTATATTAGTCTCTCTTCATGAGCCATGCTGGATAGAGAGGCAACTATAATAATCCCTCCTCATGAGCAATGCTGGACAGAGACCACTATATTACTCCCTCGTCATGAGCCATGCTAGACAGAGACCACCATATTACTCCCTCTTCATGATCCATGCTGGATAGAGACCACTATATTACTCCCTCTTCCTGAGCCATGCTGGATGGAGACCACCACATTACTCCGTCTTCATGAGCCATGCTGGATAGAGACCACTATATTACTCCCTCTTCATGAGCCATGATGGATAGAGAGACCACTATATTACTTCATCTTCATGAGCCATGCTGGACTTAGACGACCATATTACTCCCCTCTTCATGAGCCATGCTGGATAGAGAGACCACTATATTACTCCCTCTTCATGAGCCATGCTGGATAGAGAGACCACTATATTACTCCCTCGTCATGAGCCATGCTAGACAGAGACCACCATATTACTCCCTCTTCATGATCCATTCTGGATAGAGACCACTATATTATTCCCTCTTCGTGAGCAATGCTGGATAGAGAGACCACTATATTACTCCCTCTTCCTGAGCCATGATGGATAGAGAGACCACTATATTACTCCCTCTTCATGAGCCATGCTGGACAGAGAACACCATATTACTCCCCTCTTCATGAGCCATGCTGGACGGAGACCACCACATTACTCCGTCTTCATGAGCCATGCTGGATAGAGACCACTATATTACTCCCTCTTCATGAGCCATGATGGATAGAGAGACCACTATATTACTTCATCTTCATGAGCCATGCTGGACTTAGACGACCATATTACTCCCCTCTTCATGAGCCATGCTGGATAGAGAGACCACTATATTACTCCCTCTTCATGAGCCATGCTGTATAGAGAGACCACTATATTACTCCCTCTTCATGAGCCATGCTGGATAGAGAGACCACTCTATTACTCCCTCTTCATGAGCCATGCTGAACAGAGACCACTATATTACTCCCTCTTAATGAGCCATGCTGGATAGAGAGACCACTATATTACTCTCTCTTCATGAGCCATGCTGGATATAGAGACTACTATATTACTCCCTCTTCATGAGCCATGCTGGACAGAGAGACCACCATATTACTCCCTCTTCATGAGCCATGCTGGACAGAGACCACTATATTACTCCCTCTTCATGAGCCATGCTGGACAGAGACCACCATATTGCTCCCTCTTCATGATCCATGCTGGATAGAGACCACTATATTACTCCCTCTTCATGAGCAATGCTGGATAGGGAGACCACTATATTACTCCCTCTTCATGATCCATGCTGGATAGAGACCACTATATTACTCCCTCTTCATGAGCCATGCTGGATAGAGACCACTATATTACTCCCTCTTCATGAGCCATGCTGGATAGAGAGACCACTGTATTACTCCCTCTTCATGAGCCATGCTGGACAGAGACCACTATATTACTCCCTCTTCATGAGCCATGCTGGATAGAGAGACCACTATATTACTCCATCTTCATGAGCCATGCTGGATAGAGAGAACACAATATTTCTCCTTCTTCATGAGCCATGCTGGATAGAGAGTCCACCATATTACTCCCTCTTCATGAGCCATGCTGGATAGAGAGACCACTATATTACTCCCTCTTCATGATCCATGCTGGACAGAGAGACCACTATATTACTCCCTCTTCATGATCCATGCTGGACAGAGATACCACTATATTACTCTCTCTTCATGAGCCATGCTGGACAGAGACCACCATATTACTCCCTCTTCTTGAGCCATGCTGGATAGAGAGACCACTATATTACTCCCTCTTCATGAGCAATGCTGGATAGAGACCACTATATTACTCCCTCTTCATGAGCAATGCTGGATAGAGAGACCACTATATTACTCCATCTTCATGAGCAATGCTGGATAGAGAGACCACTATATTAATCCCTCTTCATGAGCCATGCTGGACAGAGACCACTATATTACTCCCTCTTCATGAGCCATGCTGGACAGAGACCACTATATTTCTCCTTCTTCATGAGCCATGCTGGATAGAGAGACCACTATATTACTCCCTCTTCATCAGCCATGCTGGATAGAGAGAACACTATATTAGTCTCTCTTCATGAGCCATGCTGGATAGAGAGACCACTATAATAATCCCTCCTCATGAGCAATGCTGGACAGAGACCACTATATTACTCCCTCTTCATGAGCCATGCTAGACAGAGACCACCATATTACTCCCTCTTCATGATCCATGCTGGATAGAGACCACTATATTACTTCCTCTTCATGAGCAATGCTGGATAGAGAGACCACTATATTACTCCCTCTTCCTGAGCCATGATGGATAGAGAGACCACTATATTACTCCCTCTTCATGAGCCATGCTGGACAGAGACCACCATATTACTCCCCTCTTCATGAGCCATGCTGGATAGAGAGACCACTACATTACTCCCTCTTCATGAGCCATGCTGGATAGAGACCACTATATTACTCCCTCTTCATGAGCCATGCTGGACAGAGAGACCACTATATTACTCCCTCTTCATGAGCCATGCTGAACAGAGAGACCACTATATTACTCCCTCTTCATGAGCCGTGCTGGATAGAGAGACCACTCTATTACTCCCTCTTCATGAGCCATGCTGAACAGAGACCACTATATTACTCCCTCTTAATGAGCCATGCTGGATAGAGAGACCACTATATTACTCTCTCTTCATGAGCCATGCTGGATATAGAGACTACTATATTACTCCCTCTTCATGAGCCATGCTGGACAGAGAGACCACCATATTACTCCCTCTTCATGAGCCATGCTGGACAGAGACCACTATATTACTCTCTCTTCATGAGCCATGCTGGATAGAGAGAACACAATATTTCTCCTTCTTCATGAGCCATGCTGGATAGAGAGAACACTATATTTCTCCTTCTTCATGAACCATGCTGGATAGAGAGTCCACCATATTACTCCCTCTTCATGAGCCATGCTGAAGAGAGAGACCACTATATTACTCCCTCTTCATGATCCATGCTGGACAGAGAGACCACTATATTACTCTCTCTTCATGAGCCATGCTGAATAGAGAGACCACTATATTACTCCCTCTTCATGAGCCATGCTGGACAGAGATACCACTATATTACTCTCTCTTCATGAGCCATGCTGGACAGAGACCACCATATTACTCCCTCTTCTTGAGCCATGCTGGATAGAGAGACCACTATATTACTCCCTCTTCATGAGCCATGCTGGATAGAGACCACTATATTACTCCCTCTTCATGAGCCATGCTGGATAGAGAGACCACTATATTACTCCATCTTCATGAGCCATGCTGGATAGAGAGAACACAATATTTCTCCTTCTTCATGAGCCATGCTGGATAGAGAGAACACTATATTTCTTCTTCTTCATGAACCCTGCTGGATAGAGAGTCCACCATATTACTCCCTCTTCATGAGCCATGCTGGATAGAGACCACTATATTACTCCCTCTTCATGAGCCATGCTGGATAGAGAGACCACTATATTACTCCATCTTCATGAGCCATGCTGGATAGAGAGAACACTATATTTCTCCTTCTTCATGAGCCATGCTGGATAGAGAGAACACTATATTTCTCCTTCTTCATGAACCATGCTGGATAGAGAGTCCACCATTTTACTCCCTCTTCATGAGCCATGCTGGATAGAGAGACCACTATATTACTCCCTATTCATGATCTATGCTGGACAGAGAGACCACTATATTACTCTCTCTTCATGAGCCATGCTGGACAGAGAGACCACTATATTACTCTCTCTTCATGAGCCATGCTGGACAGAGACCACCATATTACTCCATCTTCTTGAGCCATGCTGGAAAGAGAGACCACTATATTACTCCCTCTTCATGAGCAATGCTGGATAGAGACCACTATATTACTCCCTCTTCATGAGCAATGCTGGAAAGAGAGACCACTATATTACTCCCTCTTCATGAGCAATGCTGGATAGAGAGACCACTATGTTAATCCCTCTTCATGAGCCATGCTGGACAGAGACCACTATATTACTCCCTCTTCATGAGCCATGCTGGACAGAGACCACCATATTACTCCCTCTTCATGAGCCATGCTGGATAGAGAGACCACTCTATTACTCCCTCTTCATGAGCCATGCTGAACAGAGACCACTATATTACTCCCTCTTCATGAGCCATGATGGATAGAGAGACCACTATATTACTTCATCTTCATGAGCCATGCTGGACAGAGACCACCATATTACTCCCCTCTTCATGAGCCATGCTGGATAGAGAGACCACTATATTACTCCCTCTTCATGAGCCATGCTGGATAGAGAGACCACTATATTACTCCCTCTTCATGAGCCATGCTGGATAGAGAGACAGCCATATTACTCCCCTCTTCATGAGCCATGCTGGATAGAGAGACCACTACATTACTCCCTCTTCATGAGCCATGCTGGATAGAGACCACTATATTACTCCCTCTTCATGAGCCATGCTGGACAGAGAGACCACTATATTACTCCCTCTTCATGAGCCATGCTGAACAGAGAGACCACTATATTACTCCCTCTTCATGAGCCATGCTGGATAGAGAGACCACTCTATTACTCCCTCTTCATGAGCCATGCTGAACAGAGACCACTATATTACTGCCTCTTAATGAGCCATGCTGGATAGAGAGACCACTATATTACTCTCTCTTCATGAGCCATGCTGGATATAGAGACTACTATATTACTCCCTCTTCATGAGCCATGCTGGACAGAGAGACCACCATATTACTCCCTCTTCATGAGCCATGCTGGACAGAGACCACTATATTACTCCCTCTTCATGAGCCATGCTGGACAGAGACCACCATATTGCTCCCTCTTCATGATCCATGCTGGATAGAGACCACTATATTACTCCCTCTTCATGAGCAATGCTGGATAGAGAGAACACTATATTTCTCCTTCTTCATGAGCCATGCTGGATAGAGAGACCACTATATTACTCCCTCTTCATGAGCCATGCTGGATAGAGAGACCACTATATTACTCCCTCTTCATGAGCCATGCTGGACAGAGACCACTATATTACTCCCTCTTCATGAGCCATGCTGGATAGAGAGACCACTATATTACTCCATCTTCATGAGCCATGCTGGATAGAGAGAACACTATATTTCTCCTTCTTCATGAGCCATGCTGGATAGAGAGAACACTATATTTCTCCTTCTTCATGAACCATGCTGGATAGAGAGTCCACCATTTTACTCCCTCTTCATGAGCCATGCTGGATAGAGAGACCACTATATTACTCCCTATTCATGATCTATGCTGGACAGAGAGACCACTATATTACTCTCTCTTCATGAGCCATGCTGGACAGAGAGACCACTATATTACTCTCTCTTCATGAGCCATGCTGGACAGAGACCACCATATTACTCCATCTTCTTGAGCCATGCTGGAAAGAGAGACCACTATATTACTCCCTCTTCATGAGCAATGCTGGATAGAGACCACTATATTACTCCCTCTTCATGAGCAATGCTGGAAAGAGAGACCACTATATTACTCCCTCTTCATGAGCAATGCTGGATAGAGAGACCACTATGTTAATCCCTCTTCATGAGCCATGCTGGACAGAGACCACTATATTACTCCCTCTTCATGAGCCATGCTGGACAGAGACCACCATATTACTCCCTCTTCATGAGCCATGCTGGATAGAGAGACCACTCTATTACTCCCTCTTCATGAGCCATGCTGAACAGAGACCACTATATTACTCCCTCTTCATGAGCCATGATGGATAGAGAGACCACTATATTACTTCATCTTCATGAGCCATGCTGGACAGAGACCACCATATTACTCCCCTCTTCATGAGCCATGCTGGATAGAGAGACCACTATATTACTCCCTCTTCATGAGCCATGCTGGATAGAGAGACCACTATATTACTCCCTCTTCATGAGCCATGCTGGATAGAGAGACCACTATATTACTCCCTCTTCATGAGCCATGCTGGATAGAGAGACAGCCATATTACTCCCCTCTTCATGAGCCATGCTGGATAGAGAGACCACTACATTACTCCCTCTTCATGAGCCATGCTGGATAGAGACCACTATATTACTCCCTCTTCATGAGCCATGCTGGACAGAGAGACCACTATATTACTCCCTCTTCATGAGCCATGCTGAACAGAGAGACCACTATATTACTCCCTCTTCATGAGCCATGCTGGATAGAGAGACCACTCTATTACTCCCTCTTCATGAGCCATGCTGAACAGAGACCACTATATTACTCCCTCTTAATGAGCCATGCTGGATAGAGAGACCACTATATTACTCTCTCTTCATGAGCCATGCTGGATATAGAGACTACTATATTACTCCCTCTTCATGAGCCATGCTGGACAGAGAGACCACCATATTACTCCCTCTTCATGAGCCATGCTGGACAGAGACCACTATATTACTCCCTCTTCATGAGCCATGCTGGACAGAGACCACCATATTGCTCCCTCTTCATGATCCATGCTGGATAGAGACCACTATATTACTCCCTCTTCATGAGCAATGCTGGATAGAGAGAACACTATATTTCTCCTTCTTCATGAGCCATGCTGGATAGAGAGACCACTATATTACTCCCTCTTCATGAGCCATGCTGGATAGAGAGACCACTATATTACTCCCTCTTCATGAGCCATGCTGGACAGAGACCACTATATTACTCCCTCTTCATGAGCCATGCTGGATAGAGAGACCACTATATTACTCCATCTTCATGAGCCATGCTGGATAGAGAGAACACAATATTTCTCCTTCTTCATGAGCCATGCTGGATAGAGAGAACACTATATTTCTCCTTCTTCATGAACCATGCTGGATAGAGAGTCCACCATATTACTCCCTCTTCATGAGCCATGCTGGATAGAGACCACTATATTACTCCCTCTTCATGAGCCATGCTGGATAGAGAGACCACTATATTACTCCATCTTCATGAGCCATGCTGGATAGAGAGAACACTATATTTCTCCTTCTTCATGAGCCATGCTGGATAGAGAGAACACTATATTTCTCCTTCATGAACCATGCTGGATAGAGAGTCCACCATTTTACTCCCTCTTCATGAGCCATGCTGGATAGAGAGACCACTATATTACTCCCTATTCATGATCATGCTGGACAGAGAGACCACTATATTACTCTCTCTTCATGAGCCATGCTGAATAGAGAGACCACTATATTACTCCCTCTTCATGAGCCATGCTGGACAGAGAGACCACTATATTACTCTCTCTTCATGAGCCATGCTGGACAGAGACCACCATATTACTCCATCTTCTTGAGCCATGCTGGAAAGAGAGACCACTATATTACTCCCTCTTCATGAGCAATGCTGGGTAGAGACCACTATATTACTCCCTCTTCATGAGCAATGCTGGAAAGAGAGACCACTATATTACTCCCTCTTCATGAGCAATGCTGGATAGAGAGACCACTATGTTAATCCCTCTTCATGAGCCATGCTGGACAGAGACCACTATATTACTCCCTCTTCATGAGCCATGCTGGACAGAGACCACCATATTACTCCCTCTTCATGATCCATGCTGGATAGAGACCACTATATTACTCCCTCTTCATGAGCAATGCTGGATAGAGAGACCACTATATTACTCCCTCTTCATGATCCATGCTGGATAGAGACCACTATATTACTCCCTCTTCATGAGCCATGCTGGATAGAGACCACTATATTACTCCCTCTTCATGAGCCATGCTGGATAGAGAGACCACTATATTACTCCATCTTCATGAGCCATGCTGGATAGAGAGAACACTATATTTCTCCTTCTTCATGAGCCATGCTGGATAGAGAGACCACTATATTACTCCCTCTTCATCAGCCATGCTGGATAGAGAGACCACTATATTAGTCTCTCTTCATGAGCCATGCTGGATAGAGAGACCACTATAATAATCCCTCCTCATGAGCAATGCTGGACAGAGACCACTATATTACTCCCTCGTCATGAGCCATGCTAGACAGAGACCACCATATTACTCCCTCTTCATGATCCATGCTGGATAGAGACCACTATATTATTCCCTCTTCGTGAGCAATGCTGGATAGAGAGACCACTATATTACTCCCTCTTCATGAGCCATGCTGGACAGAGAACACCATATTACTCCCCTCTTCATGAGCCATGCTGGATGGAGACCACCACATTACTCCGTCTTCATGAGCCATGCTGGATAGAGACCACTATATTACTCCCTCTTCATGAGCCATGATGGATAGAGAGACCACTATATTACTTCATCTTCATGAGCCATGCTGGACTTAGACGACCATATTACTCCCCTCTTCATGAGCCATGCTGGATAGAGAGACCACTATATTACTCCCTCTTCATGAGCCATGCTGGATAGAGAGACCACTATATTACTCCCTCGTCATGAGCCATGCTAGACAGAGACCACCATATTACTCCCTCTTCATGATCCATGCTGGATAGAGACCACTATATTATTCCCTCTTCGTGAGCAATGCTGGATAGAGAGACCACTATATTACTCCCTCTTCCTGAGCCATGATGGATAGAGAGACCACTATATTACTCCCTCTTCATGAGCCATGCTGGACAGAGAACACCATATTACTCCCCTCTTCATGAGCCATGCTGGATGGAGACCACCACATTACTCCGTCTTCATGAGCCATGCTGGATAGAGACCACTATATTACTCCCTCTTCATGAGCCATGATGGATAGAGAGACCACTATATTACTTCATCTTCATGAGCCATGCTGGACTTAGACGACCATATTACTCCCCTCTTCATGAGCCATGCTGGATAGAGAGACCACTATATTACTCCCTCTTCATGAGCCATGCTGGATAGAGAGACCACTATATTACTCCCTCTTCATGAGCCATGCTGGATAGAGAGACAGCCATATTACTCCCCTCTTCATGAGCCATGCTGGATAGAGAGACCACTACATTACTCCCTCTTCATGAGCCATGCTGGATAGAGACCACTATATTACTCCCTCTTCATGAGCCATGCTGGACAGAGAGACCACTATATTACTCCCTCTTCATGAGCCATGCTGAACAGAGAGACCACTATATTACTCCCTCTTCATGAGCCATGCTGGATAGAGAGACCACTCTATTACTCCCTCTTCATGAGCCATGCTGAACAGAGACCACTATATTACTCCCTCTTAATGAGCCATGCTGGAGAGAGAGACCACTATATTACTCTCTCTTCATGAGCCATGCTGGATATAGAGACTACTATATTACTCCCTCTTCATGAGCCATGCTGGACAGAGAGACCACCATATTACTCCCTCTTCATGAGCCATGCTGGACAGAGACCACTATATTACTCCCTCTTCATGAGCCATGCTGGACAGAGACCACCATATTGCTCCCTCTTCATGATCCATGCTGGATAGAGACCACTATATTACTCCCTCTTCATGAGCAATGCTGGATAGGGAGACCACTATATTACTCCCTCTTCATGATCCATGCTGGATAGAGACCACTATATTACTCCCTCTTCATGAGCCATGCTGGATAGAGACCACTATATTACTCCCTCTTCATGAGCCATGCTGGATAGAGAGACCACTGTATTACTCCCTCTTCATGAGCCATGCTGGACAGAGACCACTATATTACTCCCTCTTCATGAGCCATGCTGGATAGAGAGACCACTATATTACTCCATCTTCATGAGCCATGCTGGATAGAGAGACCACTATATTACTCCATCTTCATGAGCCATGCTGGATAGAGAGAACACAATATTTCTCCTTCTTCATGAGCCATGCTGGATAGAGAGAACACTATATTTCTCCTTCTTCATGAGCCATGCTGGATAGAGAGTCCACCATATTACTCCCTCTTCATGAGCCATGCTGGATAGAGAGTCCACCATATTACTCCCTCTTCATGAGCCATGCTGGATAGAGAGACCACTATATTACTCCCTCTTCATGATCCATGCTGGACAGAGACACCACTATATTACTCTCTCTTCATGAGCCATGCTGGACAGAGATACCACTATATTACTCTCTCTTCATGAGCCATGCTGGACAGAGACCACCATATTACTCCCTCTTCTTGAGCCATGCTGGATAGAGAGACCACTATATTACTCCCTCTTCATGAGCAATGCTGGATAGAGACCACTATATTACTCCCTCTTCATGAGCAATGCTGGATAGAGAGACCACTATATTACTCCATCTTCATGAGCAATGCTGGATAGAGAGACCACTATATTAATCCCTCTTCATGAGCCATGCTGGACAGAGACCACTATATTACTCCCTCTTCATGAGCCATGCTGGACAGAGACCACTATATTTCTCCTTCTTCATGAGCCATGCTGGATAGAGAGACCACTATATTACTCCCTCTTCATCAGCCATGCTGGATAGAGAGAACACTATATTAGTCTCTCTTCATGAGCCATGCTGGATAGAGAGACCACTATAATAATCCCTCCTCATGAGCAATGCTGGACAGAGACCACTATATTACTCCCTCTTCATGAGCCATGCTAGACAGAGACCACCATATTACTCCCTCTTCATGATCCATGCTGGATAGAGACCACTATATTACTTCCTCTTCATGAGCAATGCTGTATAGAGAGACCACTATATTACTCCCTCTTCCTGAGCCATGATGGATAGAGAGACCACTATATTACTCCCTCTTCATGAGCCATGCTGGACAGAGACCACCATATTACTCCCCTCTTCATGAGCCATGCTGGATAGAGAGACCACTACATTACTCCCTCTTCATGAGCCATGCTGGATAGAGACCACTATATTACTCCCTCTTCATGAGCCATGCTGGACAGAGAGACCACTATATTACTCCCTCTTCATGAGCCATGCTGAACAGAGAGACCACTATATTACTCCCTCTTCATGAGCCATGCTGGATAGAGAGACCACTCTATTACTCCCTCTTCATGAGCCATGCTGAACAGAGACCACTATATTACTCCCTCTTAATGAGCCATGCTGGATAGAGAGACCACTATATTACTCTCTCTTCATGAGCCATGCTGGATATAGAGACTACTATATTACTCCCTCTTCATGAGCCATGCTGGACAGAGAGACCACCATATTACTCCCTCTTCATGAGCCATGCTGGACAGAGACCACTATATTACTCCCTCTTCATGAGCCATGCTGGACAGAGACCACCATATTGCTCCCTCTTCATGATCCATGCTGGATAGAGACCACTATATTACTCCCTCTTCATGAGCAATGCTGGATAGGGAGACCACTATATTACTCCCTCTTCATGATCCATGCTGGATAGAGACCACTATATTACTCCCTCTTCATGAGCCATGCTGGATAGAGACCACTATATTACTCCCTCTTCATGAGCCATGCTGGATAGAGAGACCACTGTATTACTCCCTCTTCATGAGCCATGCTGGATAGAGAGACCACTATATTACTCCATCTTCATGAGCCATGCTGGATAGAGAGAACACAATATTTCTCCTTCTTCATGAGCCATGCTGGATAGAGAGAACACTATATTTCTCCTTCTTCATGAACCATGCTGGATAGAGAGTCCACCATATTACTCCCTCTTCATGAGCCATGCTGGATAGAGAGACCACTATATTACTCCCTCTTCATGATCCATGCTGGACAGAGAGACCACTATATTACTCTCTCTTCATGAGCCATGCTGAATAGAGAGACCACTATATTACTCCCTCTTCATGAGCCATGCTGGACAGAGATACCACTATATTACTCTCTCTTCATGAGCCATGCTGGACAGAGACCACCATATTACTCCCTCTTCTTGAGCCATGCTGGATAGAGAGACCACTATATTACTCCCTCTTCATGAGCAATGCTGGATAGAGACCACTATATTACTCCCTCTTCATGAGCAATGCTGGATAGAGAGACCACTATATTACTCCATCTTCATGAGCAATGCTGGATAGAGAGACCACTATATTAATCCCTCTTCATGAGCCATGCTTTACAGAGACCACTATATTACTCCCTCTTCATGAGCCATGCTGGACAGAGACCACTATATTTCTCCTTCTTCATGAGCCATGCTGGATAGAGAGACCACTATATTACTCCCTCTTCATCAGCCATGCTGGATAGAGAGAACACTATATTAGTCTCTCTTCATGAGCCATGCTGGATAGAGAGACCACTATAATAATCCCTCCTCATGAGCAATGCTGGACAGAGACCACTATATTACTCCCTCTTCATGAGCCATGCTAGACAGAGACAACCATTATACTCCCTCTTCATGATCCATGCTGGATAGAGACCACTATATTACTTCCTCTTCATGAGCAATGCTGGATAGAGAGACCACTATATTACTCCCTCTTCCTGAGCCATGATGGATAGAGAGACCACTATATTACTCCCTCTTCATGAGCCATGCTGGACAGAGACCACCATATTACTCCCCTCTTCATGAGCCATGCTGGATAGAGAGACCACTATTTACTCCCTCTTCATGAGCCATACTGGATAGAGACCACCACATTACTCCGTCTTCATGAACCATGCTGGATAGAGACCACTATATTACTCCCTCTTCATGAGCCATGATGGATAGAGAGACCACTATATTACTTCATCTTCATGAGCCATGCTGGATAGAGAGACCACCATATTACTCCCCTCTTCATGAGCCATGCTGGATAGAGAGACCACTATATCACTCCCTCTTCATGAGCCATGCTGGACAGAGAGACCACTATATTACTCCCTCTTCATGAGCCATGCTGGATAGAGACCACTATATTACTCCCTCTTCATGAGCCATGCTGGACAGAGAGACCACTATATTACTCCCTCTTCATGAGCCATGCTGGATAGAGAGACCACTCTATTACTCCCTCTTCATGAGCCATGCTGGATAGAGACAACCATAATACTCCCTCTTCATGAGCCATGCTGGACAGAGACCACCATATTACTCCCTCTTCATGAGCCATGCTGGATAGAGAGACCACTATTTACTCCCTCTTCATGAGCCATGCTGGATAGAGACCACCACATTACTCCATCTTCATGAGCCATGCTGGATAGAGACCACCACATTACTCCATCTTCATGAGCCATGCTGGATAGAGACCACCATATTACTCCCCTCTTCATGAGCCATGCTGGATAGAGAGACCACTATATCACTCCCTCTTCATGAGCCGTGCTGGACAGAGAGACCACTATATTACTCCCTCTTCATGAGCCATGCTGGATAGAGACCACTATATTACTCCCTCTTCATGAGCCATGCTGGACAGAGAGACCACTATATTACTCCCTCTTCATGAGCCATGCTGAACAGAGAGACCACTATATTACTCCCTCTTCATGAGCCATGCTGGACAGAGAGACCACTATATTACTCCCTCTTCATGAGCCATGCTGAACAGAGAGACCACTATATTACTCCCTCTTCATGAGCCATGCTGAACAGAGAGACCACTATATTACTCCCTCTTCATGAGCCATGCTGGATATAGAGACCACTATATTACTCTCTCTTCATGAGCCATGCTGGATATAGAGACTACTATATTACTCCCTCTTCATGAGCCATGCTGGACAGAGAGACCACCATATTACTCCCTCTTCATGAGCCATGCTGGACAGAGACCACTATATTACTCCCTCTTCATGAGCCATGCTGTATAGAGAGACCACTATATTACTCCCTCTTCATGAGCCATGCTGTATAGAGAGACCACTATATTACTCCCTCTTCATGAGCCATGCTGTATAGAGAGACCACTATTTACTCCCTCTTCATGAGCCATGCTGGATAGAGACCACCACATTACTCCGTCTTCATGAGCCATGCTGGATAGAGACCACTATATTACTCCCTCTTCATGAGCCATGATGGATAGAGAGACCACTATATTACTTCATCTTCATGAGCCATGCAGGACAGAGACCACCATATTACTCCCCGATTCATGAGCCATGCTGGATAGAGAGACCACTATATTACGCCCTCTTCATGAGCCATGCTGGATAGAGACCACTATATTACTCCCTCTTCATGAGCCATGCTGGACAGAGAGACCACTATATTACTCCCTCTTCATGAGCCATGCTGAACAGAGAGACCACTCTATTACTCCCTCTTCATGAGCCATGCTGGATAGAGAGACCACTCTATAACTCCCTCTTCATGAGCCATGCTGAACAGAGAGACCACTATATTACTCCCTCTTCATGAGCCATGCTGGATAGAGAGACCACTATATTACTCCCTCTTCATGAGCCATGCTGGACAGAGACAACCATAATACTCCCTCTTCATGAGCCATGCTGGATAGAGACCACTATATTACTCCCTCTTCATGAGCCATGCTGGATAGATAGACCACTATATTACTCCCTCTTCATGATCCATGCTGGACAGAGACAACTATATTACTCCCTCTTCATGAGCCATGCTGGATAGAGACCACTATATTACTCCCTCTTCATGAGCCATGCTGGACAGAGACCACTATATTACTCCCTCTTCATGAGCCATCCTGGATAGAGACCACTATATTACTCCCTATTCATGAGCCATGCTGGATAGAGACCACTATATTACTCCCTCTTCATGAGCCATGCTGGATAGAGACCACTATATTACTCCCTCTTCATGAGCCATGCTGGATAGAGAGACCACTATATTACTCCCTCTTCATGAGCCATGCTGGACAGAGACCACTATATTACTTCCTCTTCATGAGCCATGCCAGATAGAGAGACCACTATATTACTCCCTCTTCATGAGCCATGCTGGATAGAGAGAACACTATATTTCTCCCTCTTCTTGAGCCATGCTGGATAGAGAGACCACTATATTTCTCCCTCTTCATGAGCAATGCTGGATAGAGACCACTATATTACTCCCTCTTCATGAGCAATGATGGATAGAGAGACCACTATATTACTCCCTCTTCATGAGCAATGCGGGATAGAGAGACCACTATATTAATCCCTCTTCATGAGCCATGCTGGACAGAGACCACTATGTTACTCCCTCTTCATGAGCCATGCTGGACAGAGACCACCATATTACTCCCTCTTCATGATCCATGCTGGATAGAGACCACTATATTACTCCCTCTTCATGAGCAATGCTGGATAGAGAGACCACTATATTACTCCCTCTTCATGAGCCATGCTGGACAGAGACCACTATATTACTCCCTCTTCATGAGCCATGCTGGATAGAGAGACCACTATATTACTCCATCTTCATGAGCCATGCTGGATAGAGAGAACACTATATTTCCCCTTCTTCATGAGCCATGCTGGATAGAGAGACCACTATATTACTCCCTCTTCATCAGCCATGCTGGATAGAGAGACCACTATATGAGTCTCTCTTCATGAGCCATGCTGGATAGAGAGACCACTATAATAATCCCTCCTCATGAGCAATGCTGGACAGAGACCACTATATTACTCCCTCGTCATGAGCCATGCTAGACAGAGACCACCATATTACTCCCTCTTCATGATCCATGCTGGATAGAGACCACTATATTACTCCCTCTTCGTGAGCAATGCTGGATAGAGAGACCACTATATTACTCCCTCTTCCTGAGCCATGATGGATAGAGAGACCACTATATTACTCCCTCTTCATGAGCCATGCTGGACAGAGACCACCATATTACTCCCCTCTTCGTGAGCCATGCTGGATAGAGACCACCAGATTACTCCGTCTTCATGAGTCATGCTGGATAGAGACCACTATATTACTCCCTCTTCATGAGCCATGATGGATAGAGAGACCACTATATTACTTCATCTTCATGAGCCATGCTGGACAGAGACCACCATATTTCTCCCCTCTTCATGAGCCATGCTGGATAGAGAGACCACTATATTACTCCCTCTTCATGAGCCATGCTGGATAGACACCACCACATTACTCCCTCTTCATGAGCCATGCTGGATAGAGACCACTATATTACTCCCTCTTCATGAGCCATGCTGGACAGAGAGACCACTATATTACTCCCTCTTCATGAGCCATGCTGAACAGCGAGACCACTATATTACTCCCTCTTCATGAGCCATGCTGGATAGAGAGACCACTCTATTACTCCCTCTTCATGAGCCATGCTGAACAGAGAGACCACTATATTACTCCCTCTTCATGAGCCATGCTGGATAGAGAGACCACTATATTACTCCCTCTTCATGAGCCATGCTGGACAGAGACAACCATAATACTCCCTCTTCATGAGCCATGCTGGATATAGAGACCACTATATTACTCTCTCTTCATGACCCATGCTGGATATAGAGACTACTATATTACTCTCTCTTCATGAGCCATGCTGGACAGAGAGACCACCATATTACTCCCTCTTCATGATCCATGCTGGTTAGAGACCACTATATTACTCCCTCTTCATGAGCAATGCTGGATAGAGAGACCACTATATTACTCCCTCTTCATGATCCATGCTGGATAGAGACCACTATATTACTCCCTCTTCATGAGCCATGCTGGATAGAGACCACTATATTACTCCCTCTTCATGAGCCATGCTGGATAGAGAGACCACTATATTACTCTCTCTTCATGAGCCATGCTGGACAGAGACCACTATATTACTCCCTCTTCATGAGCCATGCTGGATAGAGACCACTATATTACTCCTTCTTCATGAGCCATGCTGGATAGAGAGACCACTATATTACTCCCTCTTCATGAGCCATGCTGGATAGAGAGACCACTATATTACTCCCTCTTCATGAGCCATGCTGGATAGAGACCACTATATTACTCCCTCTTCATGAGCCATGCTGGATAGAGACCACTATATTACTCCCTCTTCATGAGCCACGCTGAACAGAGAGACCACTATATTACTCCCTCTTCATGAGCCATGCTGGATAGAGAGACCACTATATTACTCCCTCTTCATGAGCCATGCTGGACAGAGACAACCATAATACTCCCTCTTCATGAGCCATGCTGGATAGAGACCACTATATTACTCCCTCTTCATGAGCCATGCTGGATAGATAGACCACTATATTACTCCCTCTTCATGATCCATGCTGGACAGAGACAACTATATTACTCCCTCTTCATGAGCCATGCTGGATAGAGACCACTATATTACTCCCTCTTCATGAGCCATGCTGGACAGAGACCACTATATTACTCCCTCTTCATGAGCCATCCTGGATAGAGACCACTATATTACTCCCTATTCATGAGCCATGCTGGATAGAGACCACTATATTACTCCCTCTTCATGAGCCATGCTGGATAGAGACCACTATATTACTCCCTCTTCATGAGCCATGCTGGATAGAGAGACCACTATATTACTCCCTCTTCATGAGCCATGCTGGACAGAGACCACTATATTACTTCCTCTTCATGAGCCATGCCAGATAGAGAGACCACTATATTACTCCCTCTTCATGAGCCATGCTGGATAGAGAGAACACTATATTTCTCCCTCTTCTTGAGCCATGCTGGATAGAGAGACCACTATATTTCTCCCTCTTCATGAGCAATGCTGGATAGAGACCACTATATTACTCCCTCTTCATGAGCAATGATGGATAGAGAGACCACTATATTACTCCCTCTTCATGAGCAATGCGGGATAGAGAGACCACTATATTAATCCCTCTTCATGAGCCATGCTGGACAGAGACCACTATGTTACTCCCTCTTCATGAGCCATGCTGGACAGAGACCACCATATTACTCCATCTTCATGATCCATGCTGGATAGAGACCACTATATTACTCCCTCTTCATGAGCAATGCTGGATAGAGAGACCACTATATTACTCCCTCTTCATGAGCCATGCTGGACAGAGACCACTATATTACTCCCTCTTCATGAGCCTCGCTGGATAGAGAGACCACTATATTACTCCATCTTCATGAGCCATGCTGGATAGAGAGAACACTATATTTCTCCTTCTTCATGAGCCATGCTGGATAGAGAGACCACTATATTACTCCCTCTTCATCAGCCATGCTGGATAGAGAGACCACTATATGAGTCTCTCTTCAGGGGCCATGCTGGATAGAGAGACCACTATAATAATCCCTCCTCATGAGCAATGCTGGACAGAGACCACTATATTACTCCCTCGTCATGAGCCATGCTAGACAGAGACCACCATATTACTCCCTCTTCATGATCCATGCTGGATAGAGACCACTATATTACTCCCTCTTCGTGAGCAATGCTGGATAGAGAGGCCACTATATTACTCCCTCTTCCTGAGCCATGATGGATAGAGAGACCACTATATTACTCCCTCTTCATGAGCCATGCTGGACAGAGACCACCATATTACTCCCCTCTTCGTGAGCCATGCTGGATAGAGACCACCAGATTACTCCGTCTTCATGAGTCATGCTGGATAGAGACCACTATATTACTCCCTCTTCATGAGCCATGATGGATAGAGAGACCACTATATTACTTCATCTTCATGAGCCATGCTGGACAGAGACCACCATATTTCTCCCCTCTTCATGAGCCATGCTGGATAGAGAGACCACTATATTACTCCCTCTTCATGAGCCATGCTGGATAGACACCACCACATTACTCCCTCTTCATGAGCCATGCTGGATAGAGACCACTATATTACTCCCTCTTCATGAGCCATGCTGGACAGAGAGACCACTATATTACTCCCTCTTCATGAGCCATGCTGAACAGCGAGACCACTATATTACTCCCTCTTCATGAGCCATGCTGGATAGAGAGACCACTCTATTACTCCCTCTTCATGAGCCATGCTGAACAGAGAGACCACTATATTACTCCCTCTTCATGAGCCATGCTGGATAGAGAGACCACTATATTACTCCCTCTTCATGAGCCATGCTGGACAGAGACAACCATAATACTCCCTCTTCATGAGCCATGCTGGATATAGAGACCACTATATTACTCTCTCTTCATGACCCATGCTGGATATAGAGACTACTATATTACTCTCTCTTCATGAGCCATGCTGGACAGAGAGACCACCATATATACTCCCTCTTCATGAGCCATGCTGGACAGAGAGACCACCATATTACTCCCTCTTCATGAGCCATGCTGGACAGAGACCACCATATTACTCCCTCTTCATGATCCATGCTGGTTAGAGACCACTATATTACTCCCTCTTCATGAGCAATGCTGGATAGAGAGACCACTATATTACTCCCTCTTCATGATCCATGCTGGATAGAGACCACTATATTACTCCCTCTTCATGAGCCATGCTGTATAGAGACCACTATATTACTCCCTCTTCATGAGCCATGCTGGATAGAGAGACCACTATATTACTCCCTCTTCATGAGCCATGCTGGACAGAGACCACTATATTACTCCCTCTTCATGAGCCATGCTGGATAGAGACCACTATATTACTCCCTCTTCATGAGCCATGCTGGATAGAGAGACCACTATGTTACTCCCTCTTCATGAGCCATGCTGGATAGAGAGACCACTATATTACTCCCTCTTCATGAGCCATGCTGGATAGAGACCACTATATTACTCCCTCTTCATGAGCCATGCTGGATAGAGACCACTATATTACTCCCTCTTCATGAGCCATGCTGAACAGAGAGACCACTATATTACTCCCTCTTCGTGAGCCATGCTGGATATAGAGACCACTATATTACTCTCTCTTCATGACCCATGCTGGATATAGAGACTACTATATTACTCTTTCTTCATGAGCCATGCTGGACAGAGAGACCACCATATTACTCCCTCTTCATGAGCCATGCTGGACAGAGAGACCACCATATTACTCCCTCTTCATGAGCCATGCTGGACAGAGACCACCATATTACTCCCTCTTCATGATCCATGCTGGATAGAGACCACTATATTACTCCCTCTTCATGAGCAATGCTGGATAGAGAGACCACTATATTACTCCCTCTTCATGATCCATGCTGGATAGACACCACTATATTACTCCCTCTTCATGAGCCATGCTGGATAGAGAGACCACTATATTACTCCCTCTTCATGAGCCATGCTGGACAGAGACCACTATATTACTCCCTCTTCATGAGCCATGCTGGATAGAGACCACTATATTACTCCCTCTTCATGAGCCATGCTGGATAGAGAGACCACTATATTACTCCCTCTTCCTGAGCCATGATGGATAGAGAGACCACTATATTACTCCCTCTTCATGAGCCATGCTGGACAGAGACCACCATATTACTCCCCTCTTCGTGAGCCATGCTGGATAGAGACCACCAGATTACTCCGTCTTCATGAGTCATGCTGGATAGAGACCACTATATTACTCCCTCTTCATGAGCCATGATGGATAGAGAGACCACTATATTACTTCATCTTCATGAGCCATGCTGGACAGAGACCACCATATTTCTCCCCTCTTCATGAGCCATGCTGGATAGAGAGACCACTATATTACTCCCTCTTCATGAGCCATGCTGGATAGACACCACCACATTACTCCCTCTTCATGAGCCATGCTGGATAGAGACCACTATATTACTCCCTCTTCATGAGCCATGCTGGACAGAGAGACCACTATATTACTCCCTCTTCATGAGCCATGCTGAACAGCGAGACCACTATATTACTCCCTCTTCATGAGCCATGCTGGATAGAGAGACCACTCTATTACTCCCTCTTCATGAGCCATGCTGAACAGAGAGACCACTATATTACTCCCTCTTCATGAGCCATGCTGGATAGAGAGACCACTATATTACTCCCTCTTCATGAGCCATGCTGGACAGAGACAACCATAATACTCCCTCTTCATGAGCCATGCTGGATATAGAGACCACTATATTACTCTCTCTTCATGACCCATGCTGGATATAGAGACTACTATATTACTCTCTCTTCATGAGCCATGCTGGACAGAGAGACCACCATATATACTCCCTCTTCATGAGCCATGCTGGACAGAGAGACCACCATATTACTCCCTCTTCATGAGCCATGCTGGACAGAGACCACCATATTACTCCCTCTTCATGATCCATGCTGGTTAGAGACCACTATATTACTCCCTCTTCATGAGCAATGCTGGATAGAGAGACCACTATATTACTCCCTCTTCATGATCCATGCTGGATAGAGACCACTATATTACTCCCTCTTCATGAGCCATGCTGTATAGAGACCACTACATTACTCCCTCTTCATGAGCCATGCTGGATAGAGAGACCACTATATTACTCCCTCTTCATGAGCCATGCTGGACAGAGACCACTATATTACTCCCTCTTCATGAGCCATGCTGGATAGAGACCACTATATTACTCCCTCTTCATGAGCCATGCTGGATAGAGAGACCACTATGTTACTCCCTCTTCATGAGCCATGCTGGATAGCGAGACCACTATATTACTCCCTCTTCATGAGCCATGCTGGATAGAGACCACTATATTACTCCCTCTTCATGAGCCATGCTGGATAGAGACCACTATATTACTCCCTCTTCATGAGCCATGCTGAACAGAGAGACCACCATATTACTCCCTCTTCGTGAGCCATGCTGGATATAGAGACCACTATATTACTCTCTCTTCATGACCCATGCTGGATATAGAGACTACTATATTACTCTTTCTTCATGAGCCATGCTGGACAGAGAGACCACCATATTACTCCCTCTTCATGAGCCATGCTGGACAGAGAGACCACCATATTACTCCCTCTTCATGATCCATGCTGGACAGAGACCACCATATTACTCCCTCTTCATGATCCATGCTGGATAGAGACCACTATATTACTCCCTCTTCATGAGCAATGCTGGATAGAGAGACCACTATATTACTCCCTCTTCATGATCCATGCTGGATAGAGACCACTATATTACTCCCTCTTCATGAGCCATGCTGGATAGAGAGACCACTATATTACTCCCTCTTCATGAGCCATGCTGGATAGAGAGACCACTATATTACTCCCTCTTCATGAGCCATGCTGGACAGAGACCACTATATTACTCCCTCTTCATGAGCCATGCTGGATAGAGACCACTATATTACTCCCTCTTCATGAGCCATGCTGGATAGAGAGACCACTATATTACTCCCTCTTCATCAGCCATGCTGGATAGAGAGACCACTATATTAGTCTCTCTTCATGAGCCATGCTGGATAGAGAGACCACTATAATAATCCCTCCTCATGAGCAATGCTGGACAGAGACCACTATATTACTCCCTCGTCATGAGCCATGCTAGACAGAGACCACCATATTACTCCCTCTTCATGATCCATGCTGGATAGAGACCACTATATTACTCCCTCTTCGTGAGCAATGCTGGATAGAGAGACCACTATATTACTCCCTCTTCCTGAGCCATGATGGATAGAGAGACCACTATATTACTCCCTCTTCATGAGCCATGCTGGACAGAGACAACCATAATACTCCCTCTTCATGAGCCATGCTGGATATAGAGACCACTATATTACTCTCTCTTCATGACCCATGCTGGATATAGAGACTACTATATTACTCTTTCTTCATGAGCCATGCTGGACAGAGAGACCACCATATTACTCCCTCTTCATGAGCCATGCTGGACAGAGAGACCACCATATTACTCCCTCTTCATGATCCATGCTGGACAGAGACCACCATATTACTCCCTCTTCATGATCCATGCTGGATAGAGACCACTATATTACTCCCTCTTCATGAGCAATGCTGGATAGAGAGACCACTATATTACTCCCTCTTCATGATCCATGCTGGATAGAGACCACTATATTACTCCCTCTTCATGAGCCATGCTGGATAGAGAGACCACTATATTACTCCCTCTTCATGAGCCATGCTGGATAGAGAGACCACTATATTACTCCCTCTTCATGAGCCATGCTGGACAGAGACCACTATATTACTCCCTCTTCATGAGCCATGCTGGATAGAGACCACTATATTACTCCCTCTTCATGAGCCATGCTGGATAGAGAGACCACTATATTACTCCCTCTTCATCAGCCATGCTGGATAGAGAGACCACTATATTAGTCTCTCTTCATGAGCCATGCTGGATAGAGAGACCACTATAATAATCCCTCCTCATGAGCAATGCTGGACAGAGACCACTATATTACTCCCTCGTCATGAGCCATGCTAGACAGAGACCACCATATTACTCCCTCTTCATGATCCATGCTGGATAGAGACCACTATATTACTCCCTCTTCGTGAGCAATGCTGGATAGAGAGACCACTATATTACTCCCTCTTCCTGAGCCATGATGGATAGAGAGACCACTATATTACTCCCTCTTCATGAGCCATGCTGGACAGAGACAACCATAATACTCCCTCTTCATGAGCCATGCTGGATATAGAGACCACTATATTACTCTCTCTTCATGACCCATGCTGGATATAGAGACTACTATATTACTCTCTCTTCATGAGCCATGCTGGACAGAGAGACCACCATATTACTCCCTCTTCATGAGCCATGCTGGACAGAGAGACCACCATATTACTCCCTCTTCATGAGCCATGCTGGACAGAGACCACCATATTACTCCCTC
Organism: Salvelinus fontinalis; assembly: GCF_029448725.1. Taxonomy (NCBI): domain Eukaryota; kingdom Metazoa; phylum Chordata; class Actinopteri; order Salmoniformes; family Salmonidae; genus Salvelinus; species Salvelinus fontinalis. The sequence goes on from NC_074698.1 coordinate 20,759,672, forward strand.
TTCATGATCCATGCTGGTTAGAGACCACTATATTACTCCCTCTTCATGAGCCATGCTGGATAGAGAGACCACTATATTACTCCCTCTTCATCAGCCATGCTGGATAGAGAGACCACTATATTAGTCTCTCTTCATGAGCCATGCTGGATAGAGAGACCACTATAATAATCCCTCCTCATGAGCAATGCTGGACAGAGACCACTATATTACTCCCTCGTCATGAGCCATGCTAGACAGAGACCACCATATTACTCCCTCTTCATGATCCATGCTGGAGAGAGACCACTATATTACTCCCTCTTCATGAGCCATGCTGGACAGAGACCACCATATTACTCCCCTCTTCATGAGCCATGCTGGATAGAGACCACCACATTACTCCGTCTTCATGAGCCATGCTGGATAGAGACCACTATATTACTCCCTCTTCATGAGCCATGATGGATAGAGAGACCACTATATTACTTCATCTTCATGAGCCATGCTGGACAGAGACCACCATATTTCACCCCTCTGCATGAGCCATGCTGGATAGAGAGACCACTATATTACTCCCTCTTCATCAGCCATGCTGGATAGAGAGACCACTATATTACTCCCTCTTCATGATCCATGCTGGATAGAGACCACTATATTACTCCCTCTTCATGAGCCATGCTGGATAGAGACCACTATATTACTCCCTCTTCATGAGCCATGCTGGATAAAGAGACCACTATATTACTCCCTCTTCATGAGCCATGCTGGACAGAGACCACTATATTACTCCCTCTTCATGAGCCATGCTGGATAGAGACCACTATATTACTCCCTCTTCATGAGCCATGCTGGATAGAGAGACCACTATATTACTCCCTCTTCATGAGCCATGCTGGATAGAGAGACCACTATATTAGTCTCTCTTCATGAGCCATGCTGGATAGAGAGACCACTATATTTGTCTCTCTTCATGAGCCATGCTGGATAGAGAGACCACTATAATAATCCCTCCTCATGAGCAATGCTGGACAGAGACCACTATATTACTCCCTCGTCATGAGCCATGCTAGACAGAGACCACCATATTACTCCCTCTTCATGATCCATGCTGGATAGAGACCACTATATTACTCCCTCTTCGTGAGCAATGCTGGATAGAGAGACCACTATATTACTCCCTCTTCCTGAGCCATGATGGATAGAGAGACCACTATATTACTCCCTCTTCATGAGCCATGCTGGACAGAGACCACCATATTACTCCCCTCTTCATGAGCCATGCTGGATAGAGACCACCACATTACTCCGTCTTCATGAGCCATGCTGGATAGAGACCACTATATTACTCCCTCTTCATGAGCCATGATGGATAGAGAGACCACTATATTACTTCATCTTCATGAGCCATGCTGGACAGAGACCACCATATTACACCCCTCTGCATGAGCCATGCTGGATAGAGAGACCACTATATTACTCCCTCTTCATCAGCCATGCTGGATAGAGAGACCACTATATTACTCCCTCTTCATGATCCATGCTGGATAGAGACCACTATATTACTCCCTCTTCATGAGCCATGCTGGATAGAGACCACTATATTACTCCCTCTTCATGAGCCATGCTGGATAGAGAGACCACTATATTACTCCCTCTTCATGAGCCATGCTGGACAGAGACCACTATATTTCTCCCTCTTCATGAGCCATGCTGGATAGAGACCACTATATTACTCCCTCTTCATGAGCCATGCTGGATAGAGAGACCACTATATTACTCCCTCTTCATGAGCCATGCTGGATAGAGAGACCACTATATTAGTCTCTCTTCATGAGCCATGCTGGATAGAGAGACCACTATATTTGTCTCTCTTCATGAGCCATGCTGGATAGAGAGACCACTATAATAATCCCTCCTCATGAGCAATGCTGGACAGAGACCACTATATTACTCCCTCGTCATGAGCCATGCTAGACAGAGACCACCATATTACTCCCTCTTCATGATCCATGCTGGATAGAGACCACTATATTACTCCCTCTTCGTGAGCAATGCTGGATAGAGAGACCACTATATTACTCCCTCTTCCTGAGCCATGATGGATAGAGAGACCACTATATTACTCCCTCTTCATGAGCCATGCTGGACAGAGACCACCATATTACTCCCCTCTTCATGAGCCATGCTGGATAGAGACCACCACATTACTCCGTCTTCATGAGCCATGCTGGATAGAGACCACTATATTACTCCCTCTTCATGAGCCATGATGGATAGAGAGACCACTATATTACTTCATCTTCATGAGCCATGCTGGACAGAGACCACCATATTACTCCCCTCTTCATGAGCCATGCTGGATAGAGAGACCACTATATTACTCCCTCTTCATCAGCCATGCTGGATAGAGAGACCACTATATTACTCCCTCTTCATGATCCATGCTGGATAGAGACCACTATATTACTCCCTCTTCATGAGCCATGCTGGATAGAGACCACTATATTACTCCCTCTTCATGAGCCATGCTGGATAGAGAGACCACTATATTACTCCCTCTTCATGAGCCATGCTGGACAGAGACCACTATATTACTCCCTCTTCATGAGCCATGCTGGATAGAGACCACTATATTACTCCCTCTTCATGAGCCATGCTGGATAGAGAGACCACTATTATACTCCCTCTTCATGAGCCATGCTGGATAGAGAGACCACTATATTAGTCTCTCTTCATGAGCCATGCTGGATAGAGAGACCACTATAATAATCCCTCCTCATGAGCAATGCTGGACAGAGACCACTATATTACTCCCTCGTCATGAGCCATGCTAGACAGAGACCACCATATTACTCCCTCTTCATGATCCATGCTGGATAGAGACCACTATATTACTCCCTCTTCGTGAGCAATGCTGGATAGAGAGACCACTATATTACTCCCTCTTCCTGAGCCATGATGGATAGAGAGACCACTATATTACTTCATCTTCATGAGCCATGCTGGACAGAGACCACCATATTACTCCCCTCTTCATGAGCCATGCTGGATAGAGAGACCACTATATTACTCCCTCTTCATGAGCCATGCTGGACAGAGACCACTATATTACTCCCTCTTCATGAGCCATGCTGGATAGAGACCACTATATTACTCCCTCTTCATGAGCCATGCTGGATAGAGAGACCACTATATTACTCCCTCTTCATCAGCCATGCTGGATAGAGAGACCACTATATTAGTCTCTCTTCATGAGCCATGCTGGATAGAGAGACCACTATAATAATCCCTCCTCATGAGCAATGCTGGACAGAGACCACTATATTACTCCCTCGTCATGAGCCATGCTAGACAGAGACCACCATATTACTCCCTCTTCATGATCCATGCTGGATAGAGACCACTATATTACTCCCTCTTCGTGAGCAATGCTGGATAGAGAGACCACTATATTACTCCCTCTTTCTGAGCCATGATGGATAGAGAGACCACTATATTACTTCATCTTCATGAGCCATGCTGGACAGAGACCACCATATTACTCCCCTCTTCATGAGCCATGCTGGATAGAGAGACCACTATATTACTCCCTCTTCATGAGCCATGCTGGACAGAGACAACCATAATACTCCCTCTTCATGAGCCATGCTGGATATAGAGACCACTATATTACTCTCTCTTCATGACCCATGCTGGATATAGAGACTACTATATTACTCTCTCTTCATGAGCCATGCTGGACAGAGAGACCACCATATTACTCCCTCTTCATGAGCCATGCTGGACAGAGAGACCACCATATTACTCCCTCTTCATGAGCCATGCTGGACAGAGACCACCATATTACTCCCTCTTCATGATCCATGCTGGTTAGAGACCACTATATTACTCCCTCTTCATGAGCCATGCTGGATAGAGAGACCACTATATTACTCCCTCTTCATCAGCCATGCTGGATAGAGAGACCACTATATTAGTCTCTCTTCATGAGCCATGCTGGATAGAGAGACCACTATAATAATCCCTCCTCATGAGCAATGCTGGACAGAGACCACTATATTACTCCCTCGTCATGAGCCATGCTAGACAGAGACCACCATATTACTCCCTCTTCATGATCCATGCTGGATAGAGACCACTATATTACTCCCTCTTCGTGAGCAATGCTGGATAGAGAGACCACTATATTACTCCCTCTTCCTGAGCCATGATGGATAGAGAGACCACTATATTACTCCCTCTTCATGAGCCATGCTGGACAGAGACCACCATATTACTCCCCTCTTCATGAGCCATGCTGGATAGAGACCACCACATTACTCCGTCTTCATGAGCCATGCTGGATAGAGACCACTATATTACTCCCTCTTCATGAGCCATGATGGATAGAGAGACCACTATATTACTTCATCTTCATGAGCCATGCTGGACAGAGACCACCATATTACACCCATCTGCATGAGCCATGCTGGATAGAGAGACCACTATATTACTCCCTCTTCATCAGCCATGCTGGATAGAGAGACCACTATATTACTCCCTCTTCATGATCCATGCTGGATAGAGACCACTATATTACTCCCTCTTCATGAGCCATGCTGGATAGAGACCACTATATTACTCCCTCTTCATGAGCCATGCTGGATAGAGAGACCACTATATTACTCCCTCTTCATGAGCCATGCTGGACAGAGACCACTATATTACTCCCTCTTCATGAGCCATGCTGGATAGAGACCACTATATTACTCCCTCTTCATGAGCCATGCTGGATAGAGAGACCACTATATTACTCCCTCTTCATGAGCCATGCTGGATAGAGAGACCACTATATTAGTCTCTCTTCATGAGCCATGCTGGATAGAGACCACTATATTACTCCCTCTTCGTGAGCAATGCTGGATAGAGAGACCACTATATTACTCCCTCTTCCTGAGCCATGATGGATAGAGAGACCACTATATTACTCCCTCTTCATGAGCCATGCTGGACAGAGACCACCATATTACTCCCCTCTTCATGAGCCATGCTGGATAGAGACCACCACATTACTCCGTCTTCATGAGCCATGCTGGATAGAGACCACTATATTACTCCCTCTTCATGAGCCATGATGGATAGAGAGACCACTATATTACTTCATCTTCATGAGCCATGCTGGACAGAGACCACCATATTACACCCCTCTGCATGAGCCATGCTGGATAGAGAGACCACTATATTACTCCCTCTTCATCAGCCATGCTGGATAGAGAGACCACTATATTACTCCCTCTTCATGATCCATGCTGGATAGAGACCACTATATTACTCCCTCTTCATGAGCCATGCTGGATAGAGACCACTATATTACTCCCTCTTCATGAGCCATGCTGGATAGAGAGACCACTATATTACTCCCTCTTCATGAGCCATGCTGGACAGAGACCACTATATTACTCCCTCTTCATGAGCCATGCTGGATAGAGACCACTATATTACTCCCTCTTCATGAGCCATGCTGGATAGAGAGACCACTATATTACTCCCTCTTCATGAGCCATGCTGGATAGAGAGACCACTACATTAGTCTCTCTTCATGAGCCATGCTGGATAGAGAGACCACTATATTTGTCTCTCTTCATGAGCCATGCTGGATAGAGAGACCACTATAATAATCCCTCCTCATGAGCAATGATGGACAGAGACCACTATATTACTCCCTCGTCATGAGCCATGCTAGACAGAGACCACCATATTACTCCCTCTTCATGATCCATGCTGGATAGAGACCACTATATTACTCCCTCTTCGTGAGCAATGCTGGATAGAGAGACCACTATATTACTCCCTCTTCCTGAGCCATGATGGATAGAGAGACCACTATATTACTCCCTCTTCATGAGCCATGCTAGACAGAGACCACCATATTACTCCCCTCTTCATGAGCCATGCTGGATAGAGACCACCACATTACTCCGTCTTCATGAGCCATGCTGGATAGAGACCACTATATTACTCCCTCTTCATGAGCCATGATGGATAGAGAGACCACTATATTACTTCATCTTCATGAGCCATGCTGGACAGAGACCACCATATTACTCCCCTCTTCATGAGCCATGCTGGATAGAGAGACCACTATATTACTCCCTCTTCATCAGCCATGCTGGATAGAGAGACCACTATATTACTCCCTCTTCATGATCCATGCTGGATAGAGACCACTATATTACTCCCTCTTCATGAGCCATGCTGGATAGAGACCACTATATTACTCCCTCTTCATGAGCCATGCTGGATAGAGAGACCACTATATTACTCCCTCTTCATGAGCCATGCTGGACAGAGACCACTATATTACTCCCTCTTCATGAGCCATGCTGGATAGAGACCACTATATTACTCCCTCTTCATGAGCCATGCGGGATAGAGAGACCACTATATTACTCCCTCTTCATGAGCCATGCTGGATAGAGAGACCACTATATTAGTCTCTCTTCATGAGCCATGCTGGATAGAGAGACCACTATATTTGTCTCTCTTCATGAGCCATGCTGGATAGAGAGACCACTATAATAATCCCTCCTCATGAGCAATGCTGGACAGAGACCACTATATTACTCCCTCGTCATGAGCCATGCTAGACAGAGACCACCATATTACTCCCTCTTCATGATCCATGCTGGATAGAGACCTCTATATTACTCCCTCTTCGTGAGCAATGCTGGATAGAGAGACCACTATATTACTCCCTCTTCCTGAGCCATGATGGATAGAGAGACCACTATATTACTCCCTCTTCATGAGCCATGCTGGACAGAGACCACCATATTACTCCCCTCTTTATGAGCCATGCTGGATAGAGACCACCACATTACTCCGTCTTCATGAGCCATGCTGGATAGAGACCACTATATTACTCCCTCTTCATGAGCCATGATGGATAGAGAGACCACTATATTACTTCATCTTCATGAGCCATGCTGGACAGAGACCACCATATTACTCCCCTCTTCATGAGCCATGCTGGATAGAGAGACCACTATATTACTCCCTCTTCATGAGCCATGCTGGATAGACACCACCACATTACTCCCTCTTCATGAGCCATGCTGGATAGAGACCACTATATTACTCCCTCTTCATGAGCCATGCTGGATAGAGAGACCACTATATTACTCCCTCTTCATGAGCCATGCTGGATATAGAGACCACTATATTACTCTCTCTTCATGACCCATGCTGGATATAGAGACTACTATATTACTCTCTCTTCATGAGCCATGCTGGACAGAGAGACCACCATATTACTCCCTCTTCATGAGCCATGCTGGACAGAGAGACCACCATATTACTCCCTCTTCATGATCCATGCTGGACAGAGACCACCATATTACTCCCTCTTCATGATCCATGCTGGATAGAGAGACCACTATATTACTCCCTCTTCATGATCCATGCTGGATAGAGACCACTATATTACTCCCTCTTCATGAGCCATGCTGGATAGAGACCACTATATTACTCCCTCTTTGTGAGCCATGCTGGATAGAGAGACCACTATATTACTCCCTCTTCATGAGCCATGCTGGACAGAGACCACTATATTACTCCCTCTTCATGAGCCATGCTGGATAGAGACCACTATATTACTCCATCTTCATGAGCCATGCTGGATAGAGAGACCACTATATTACTCCCTCTTCATCAGCCATGCTGGATAGAGAGACCACTATATTAGTCTGTCTTCATGAGCCATGCTGGATAGAGAGACCACTATAATAATCCCTCCTCATGAGCAATGCTGGACAGAGAGACCACCATATTACTCCCTCTTCATGATCCATGCTGGATAGAGACCACTATATTACTCCCTCTTCGTGAGCAATGCTGGATAGAGAGACCACTATAATAATCCCTCCTCATGAGCAATGCTGGACAGAGACCACTATATTACTCCCTCGTCATGAGCCATGCTAGACAGAGACCACCATATTACTCCCTCTTCATGATCCATGCTGGATAGAGACCACTATATTACTCCCTCTTCGTGAGCAATGCTGGATAGAGAGACCACTATATTACTCCCTCTTCCTGAGCCATGATGGATAGAGAGACCACTATATTACTTCATCTTCATGAGCCATGCTGGACAGAGACCACCATATTACTCCCCTCTTCATGAGCCATGCTGGATAGAGAGACCACTATATTACTCCCTCTTCATGAGCCATGCTGGATAGACACCACTATATTACTCCCTCTTCATGAGCCATGCTGGACAGAGAGACCACTATATTACTCCTTCTTCATGAGCCATGCTGAACAGAGAGACCACTATATTACTCCCTCTTCATGAGCCATGCTGGATAGAGAGACCACTCTATTACTCCCTCTTCATGAGCCATGCTGGATAGAGAGACCACTCTATTACTCCCTCTTCATGAGCCATGCTGAACAGAGAGACCACTATATTACTCCCTCTTCATGAGCCATGCTGGATAGAGAGACCACTATATTACTCCCTCTTCATGAGCCATGCTGGACAGAGACAACCATAATACTCCCTCTTCATGAGCCATGCTGGATATAGAGACCACTATATTACTCTCTCTTCATGACCCATGCTGGATATAGAGACTACTATATTACTCTCTCTTCATGAGCCATGCTGGATAGAGAGACCACCATATTACTCCCTCTTCATGAGCCATGCTGGACAGAGACCACCATATTACTCCCTCTTCATGATCCATGCTGGTTAGAGACCACTATATTACTCCCTCTTCATGAGCAATGCTGGATAGAGAGACCACTATATTACTCCCTCTTCATGATCCATGCTGGATAGAGACCACTATATTACTCCGTCTTCATGAGCCATGCTGGATAGAGACCACTATATTACTCCCACTTCATGAGCCATGCTGGATAGAGAGACCACTATATTACTCCCTCTTCATGAGCCATGCTGGACAGAGACCACCATATTACTCCCTCTTCATGAGCCATGCTGGACAGAGACCACCATATTACTCCCTCTTCATGATCCATGCTGGTTAGAGACCACTATATTACTCCCTCTTCATGAGCAATGCTGGATAGAGAGACCACTATATTACTCCCTCTTCATGATCCATGCTGGATAGAGACCACTATATTACTCCGTCTTCATGAGCCATGCTGGATAGAGACCACTATATTACTCCCACTTCATGAGCCATGCTGGATAGAGAGACCACTATATTACTCCCTCTTCATGAGCCATGCTGGACAGAGACCACCATATTACTCCCCTCTTCATGAGCCATGCTGGATAGAGACCACCACATTACTCCGTCTTCATGAGCCATGCTGGATAGAGACCACTATATTACTCCCTCTTCATGAGCCATGATGGATAGAGAGACCACTATATTACTTCATCTTCATGAGCCATGCTGGACAGAGACCACCATATTACTCCCCTCTTCATGAGCCATGCTGGATAGAGAGACCACTATATTACTCCCTCTTCATCAGCCATGCTGGATAGAGAGACCACTATATTACTCCCTCTTCATGATCCATGCTGGATAGAGACCACTATATTACTCCCTCTTCATGAGCCATGCTGGATAGAGACCACTATATTACTCCCTCTTCATGAGCCAAACTGGATAGAGAGACCACTATATTACTCCCTCTTCATGAGCCATGCTGGACAGAGACCACTATATTACTCCCTCTTCATGAGCCATGCTGGATAGAGACCACTATATTACTCCCTCTTCACGAGCCATGCTGGATAGAGAGACCACTATATTACTCCCTCTTCATGAGCCATGCTGGATAGAGAGACCACTATATTAGTCTCTCTTCATGAGCCATGCTGGATAGAGAGACCACTATATTAGTCTCTCTTCATGAGCCATGCTGGATAGAGAGACCACTATAATAATCCCTCCTCATGAGCAATGCTGGACAGAGACCACTATATTACTCCCTCTTCCTGAGCCATGATGGATAGAGAGACCACTATATTACTCCCTCTTCATGAGCCATGCTGGACAGAGACCACCATATTACTCCCCTCTTCATGAGCCATGCTGGATAGAGTCCACCACATTACTCCGTCTTCATGAGCCATGCTGGATAGAGACCACTATATTACTCCCTCTTCATGAGCCATGATGGATAGAGAGACCACTATATTACTTCATCTTCATGAGCCATGCTGGACAGAGACCACCATATTACTCCCCTCTTCATGAGCCATGCTGGATAGAGAGACCACTATATTACTCCCTCTTCATCAGCCATGCTGGATAGAGAGACCACTATATTACTCCCTCTTCATGATCCATGCTGGATAGAGACCACTATATTACTCCCTCTTCATGAGCCATGCTGGATAGAGACCACTATATTACTCCCTCTTCATGAGCCATGCTGGATAGAGAGACCACTATATTACTCCCTCTTCATGAGCCATGCTGGACAGAGACCACTATATTACTCCCTCTTCATGAGCCATGCTGGATAGAGACCACTATATTACTCCCTCTTCATGAGCCATGCTGGATAGAGAGACCACTATATTACTCCCTCTTCATGAGCCATGCTGGATAGAGAGACCACTATATTAGTCTATCTTCATGAGCCATGCTGGACAGAGAGACCACTATAATAATCCCTCCTCATGAGCAATGCTGGACAGAGAGCACTATATTACTCCCTCGTCATGAGCCATGCTAGACAGAGACCACCATATTACTCCCTCTTCATGATCCATGCTGGATAGAGACCACTATATTACTCCCTCTTCGTGAGCAATGCTGGATAGAGAGACCACTATATTACTCCCTCTTCCTGAGCCATGATGGATAGAGAGACCACTATATCACTCCCTCTTCATGAGCCATGCTGGACAGAGACCACCATATTACTCCCCTCTTCATGAGCCATGCTGGATAGAGACCACCACATTACTCCGTCTTCATGAGCCATGCTGGATAGAGACCACTATATTACTCCCTCTTCATGAGCCATGATGGATAGACACCACCACATTACTCCCTCTTCATGAGCCATGCTGGATAGAGACCACTATATTACTCCCTCTTCATGAGCCATGCTGGATAGAGAGACCACTATATTACTCCCTCTTCATGAGCCATGCTGGATATAGAGACCACTATATTACTCTCTCTTCATGACCCATGCTGGATATAGAGACTACTATATTACTCTCTCTTCATGAGCCATGCTGGACAGAGAGACCACCATATTACTCCCTCTTCATGAGCCATGCTGGACAGAGAGACCACCATATTACTCCCTCTTCATGAGCCATGCTGGACAGAGACCACCATATTACTCCCTCTTCATGATCCATGCTGGATAGAGACCACTATATTACTCCCTCTTCATGAGCAATGCTGGATAGAGAGACCACTATATTACTCCCTCTTCATGATCCATGCTGGATAGAGACCACTATATTACTCCCTCTTCATGAGCCATGCTGGATAACGACCACTATATTACTCCCTCTTCATGATCCATGCTGGATAGAGACCACTATATTACTCCCTCTTCGTGAGCAATGCTGGATAGAGAGACCACTATATTACTCCCTCTTCCTGAGCCATGATGGATAGAGAGACCACTATATTACTCCCTCTTCATGAGCCATGCTGGACAGAGACCACCATATTACTCCCCTCTTCATGAGCCATGCTGGATAGAGACCACCACATTACTCCGTCTTCATGAGCCATGCTGGATAGAGACCACTATATTACTCCCTCTTCATGAGCCATGATGGATAGACACCACCACATTACTCCCTCTTCATGAGCCATGCTGGATAGAGACCACTATATTACTCCCTCTTCATGAGCCATGCTGGATAGAGAGACCACTATATTACTCCCTCTTCATGAGCCATGCTGGATATAGAGACCACTATATTACTCTCTCTTCATGACCCATGCTGGATATAGAGACTACTATATTACTCTCTCTTCATGAGCCATGCTGGACAGAGAGACCACCATATTACTCCCTCTTCATGAGCCATGCTGGACAGAGAGACCACCATATTACTCCCTCTTCATGAGCCATGCTGGACAGAGACCACCATATTACTCCCTCTTCATGATCCATGCTGGATAGAGACCACTATATTACTCCCTCTTCATGAGCAATGCTGGATAGAGAGACCACTATATTACTCCCTCTTCATGATCCATGCTGGATAGAGACCACTATATTACTCCCTCTTCATGAGCCATGCTGGATAGAGACCACTATATTACTCCCTCTTCATGATCCATGCTGGATAGAGACCACTATATTACTCCCTCTTCGTGAGCAATGCTGGATAGAGAGACCACTATATTACTCCCTCTTCCTGAGCCATGATGGATAGAGAGACCACTATATTACTCCCTCTTCATGAGCCATGCTGGACAGAGACCACCATATTACTCCCCTCTTCATGAGCCATGCTGGATAGAGACCACCACATTACTCCGTCTTCATGAGCCATGCTGGATAGAGACCACTATATTACTCCCTCTTCATGAGCCATGATGGATAGAGAGACCACTATATTACTTCATCTTCATGAGCCATGCTGGACAGAGACCACCATATTACTCCCTTCTTCATGAGCCATGCTGGATAGAGAGACCACTATATTACTCCCTCTTCATCAGCCATGCTGGATAGAGAGACCACTATATTACTCCCTCTTCATGATCCATGCTGGATAGAGACCACTATATTACTCCCTCTTCATGAGCCATGCTGGATAGAGACCACTATATTACTCCCTCTTCATGAGCCAAACTGGATAGAGAGACCACTATATTACTCCCTCTTCATGAGCCATGCTGGACAGAGACCACTATATTACTCCCTCTTCATGAGCCATGCTGGATAGAGACCACTATATTACTCCCTCTTCACGAGCCATGCTGGATAGAGAGACCACTATATTACTCCCTCTTCATGAGCCATGCTGGATAGAGAGACCACTATATTAGTCTCTCTTCATGAGCCATGCTGGATAGAGAGACCACTATATTAGTCTCTCTTCATGAGCCATGCTGGATAGAGAGACCACTATAATAATCCCTCCTCATGAGCAATGCTGGACAGAGACCACTATATTACTCCCTCGTCATGAGCCATGCTAGACAGAGACCACCATATTACTCCCTCTTCATGATCCATGCTGGATAGAGACCACTATATTACTCCCTCTTCGTGAGCAATGCTGGATAGAGAGACCTCTATATTATTCCCTCTTCCTGAGCCATGATGGATAGAGAGACCACTATATTACTCCCTCTTCATGAGCCATGCTGGACAGAGACCACCATATTACTCCCCTCTTCATGAGCCATGCTGGATAGAGACCACCACATTACTCCGTCTTCATGAGCCATGCTGGATAGAGACCACTATATTACTCCCTCTTCATGAGCCATGATGGATAGAGAGACCACTATATTACTTCATCTTCATGAGCCATGCTGGACAGAGACCACCATATTACTCCCCTCTTCATGAGCCATGCTGGATAGAGAGACCACTATATTACTCCCTCTTCATGAGCCATGCTGAACAGAGAGACCACTATATCACTCCCTCTTCATGAGCCATGCTGGATAGACACCACCACATTACTCCCCTCTTCATGAGCCATGCTGGATAGAGACCACTATATTACTCCCTCTTCATGAGCCATGCTGGACAGAGAGACCACTATATTACTCCCTCTTCATGAGCCATGCTGAACAGAGAGACCACTATATTACTCCCTCTTCATGAACCATGCTGGATAGAGAGACCACTCTATTACTCCCTCTTCATGAGCCATGCTGAACAGAGAGACCACTATATTACTCCCTCTTCATGAGACATGCTGGATAGAGAGACCACTATATTACTCCCTCTTCATGAGCCATGCTGGACAGAGACAACCATAATACTCCCTCTTCATGAGCCATGCTGGATATAGAGACCGCTATATTACTCTCTCTTCATGAGCCATGCTGGATATAGAGACTACTATATTACTCCCTCTTCATGAGCCATGCTGGACAGAGACACCACCATATTACTCCCTCTTCATGAGCCATGCTGGACAGAGAGACCACCATATTACTCCCTCTTCATGAGCCATGCTGGACAGAGACCACCATATTACTCCCTCTTCATGATCCATGCTGGATAGAGACCACTATATTACTCCCTCTTCATGAGCAATGCTGGATAGAGAGACCACTATATTACTCCCTCTTCATGATCCATGCTGGATAGAGACCACTATATTACTCCCTCTTCATGAGCCATGCTGGATAGAGATACCACTATATTACTCCCTCTTCATGAGCCATGCTGGACAGAGACCACTATATTACTCCCTCTTCATGAGCCATGCTGGATAGAGACCACTATATTACTCCCTCTTCATGAGCCATGCTGGATAGAGAGACCACTGTATTACTCCATCTTCATGAGCCATGCTGGATAGAGAGAACACTATATTTCTCCTTCTTCATGAGCCATGCTGGATAGAGAGACCACTATATTACTCCCTCTTCATGAGCCATGCTGGATAGAGACCACTATATTACTCCCTCTTCATCAGCCAAGCTGGATAGAGAGACCACTATATTAGTCTCTCTTCATGAGCCATGCTGGATAGAGAGACCACTATAATAATCCCTCCTCATGAGCAATGCTGGACAGAGACCACTATATTACTCCCTCTTCATGAGCCATGCTAGACAGAGACCACCAAATTACTCCCTCTTCATGATCCATGCTGGATAGAGACCCCTATATTACTCCCTCTTCATGAGCAATGCTGGATAGAGAGACCACTATATTACTCCCTCTTCCTGAGCCATGATGGATAGAGAGACCACTATATTACTCCCTCTTCATGAGCCATGCTGGACAGAGACCACCATATTACTCCCCTCTTCATGAGCCATGCTGTATAGAGAGACCACTATTTACTCCCTCTTCATGAGCCATGCTGGATAGAGACCACCACATTACTCCGTCTTCATGAGCCATGCTGAACAGAGAGACCACTATATTACTCCCTCTTCATGAGACATGCTGGATAGAGAGACCACTATATTACTCCCTCTTCATGAGCCATGCTGGATAGAGACCACTATATTACTCCCTCTTCATGAGCCATGCTGAACAGAGAGACCACTATATTACTCCCTCTTCATGAGACATGCTGGATAGAGAGACCACTATATTACTCCCTCTTCATGAGCCATGCTGGACAGAGACAACCATAATACTCCCTCTTCATGAGCCATGCTGGATATAGAGACCACTATATTACTCTCTCTTCATGAGCCATGCTGGATATAGAGACTACTATATTACTCCCTCTTCATGAGCCATGCTGGACAGAGACACCACCATATTACTCCCTCTTCATGAGCCATGCTGGACAGAGAGACCACCATATTACTCCCTCTTCATGAGCCATGCTGGACAGAGACCACCATATTACTCCCTCTTCATGATCCATGCTGGATAGAGACCACTATATTACTCCCTCTTCATGAGCAATGCTGGATAGAGAGACCACTATATTACTCCCTCTTCATGATCCATGCTGGATAGAGACCACTATATTACTCCCTCTTCATGAGCCATGCTGGATAGAGACCACTATATTACTCCCTCTTCATGAGCCATGCTGGATAGAGAGAACACTATATTTCTCCTTCTTCATGAGCCATGCTGGATAGAGAGACCACTATATTACTCCCTCTTCATGAGCCATGCTGGATAGAGACCACTATATTACTCCCTCTTCATCAGCCAAGCTGGATAGAGAGACCACTATATTAGTCTCTCTTCATGAGCCATGCTGGATAGAGAGACCACTATAATAATCCCTCCTCATGAGCAATGCTGGACAGAGACCACTATATTACTCCCTCTTCATGAGCCATGCTAGACAGAGACCACCATATTACTCCCTCTTCATGATCCATGCTGGATAGAGACCCCTATATTACTCCCTCTTCATGAGCAATGCTGGATAGAGAGACCACTATATTACTCCCTCTTCCTGAGCCATGATGGATAGAGAGACCACTATATTACTCCCTCTTCATGAGCCATGCTGGACAGAGACCACCATCTTACTCCCCTCTTCATGAGCCATGCTGGATAGAGAGACCACTATTTACTCCCTCTTCATGAGCCATGCTGGATAGAGACCACCACATTACTCCGTCTTCATGAGCCATGCTGGATAGAGACCAATATATTACTCCCTCTTCATGAGCCATGATGGATAGAGAGACCACCATATTACTTCATCTTCATGAGCCATGCTGGATAGAGAGACCACCATATTACTCCCCTCTTCATGAGCCATGCTGGATAGAGAGACCACTATATCACTCCCTCTTCATGAGCCATGCTGGACAGAGAGACCACTATATTACTCCCTCTTCGTGAGCCATGCTGGATAGAGACCACTATATTACTCCCTCTTCATGATCCATGTTGGACAGAGAGACCACTATATTACTCCCTCTTCATGAGACATGCTGAACAGAGAGACCACTCTATTACTCCCTCTTTATGAGCCATGCTGGATAGAGAGACCACTCTATTACTCCCTCTTCATGAGCCATGCTGAACAGAGAGACCACTATATTACTCCCTCTTCATGAGCCATGCTGGATAGAGAGACCACTATATTACTCCCTCTTCATTAGCCATGCTGGACAGAGACAACCATAATACTCCCTCTTCATGAGCCATGCTGGACAGAGACCACCATATTACTCACCTCTTCATGAGCCATGCTGGATAGAGAGACCACTATTTACTCCCTCTTCATGAGCCATGCTGGATAGAGACCACCATATTACTCCATCTTCATGAGCCATGCTGGATAGAGACCACCATATTACTCCCCTCTTCATGAGCCATGCTGGATAGAGAGACCACTATATCACTCCCTCTTCATGAGCCGTGCTGGACAGAGAGACCACTATATTACTCCCTCTTCATGAGCCATGCTGGATCGAGACCACTATATTACTCCCTCTTCATGAGCCATGCTGGACAGAGAGACCACTATATTACTCCCTCTTCATGAGCCATGCTGAACAGAGAGACCACTATATTACTCCCTCTTCATGAGCCATGCTGGATAGAGAGACCACTCTATTACTCCCTCTTCATGAGCCCTGCTGAACAGAGAGACCACTATATTACTCCCTCTTCATGAGCCATGCTGGATATAGAGACCACTATATTACTCTCTCTTCATGAGCCATGCTGGATATAGAGACTACTATATTACTCCCTCTTCATGAGCCATGCTGGACAGAGAGACCACCATATTACTCCCTCTTCATGAGCCATGCTGGACAGAGACCACTATATTACTCCCTCTTCATGAGCCATGCTGTATAGAGAGACCACTATATTACTCCCTCTTCATGAGCCATGCTGTATAGAGAGACCACTATATTACTCCCTCTTCATGAGCCATTTTGTATAGAGAGACCACTATTTACTCCCTCTTCATGAGCCATGCTGGATTGAGACCACCACATTACTCCGTCTTCATGAGCCATGCTGGATAGAGACCACTATATTACTCCCTCTTCATGAGCCATGCTGGATAGACACCACCACATTACTCCCTCTTCATGAGCCATGCTGAACAGAGAGACCATTATATTACTCCCTCTTCATGAGCCATGCTGGATATAGAGACCACTATATTACTCTCTCTTCATGAGCCATGCTGGATATAGAGACTACTATATTACTCCCTCTTCGTGAGCCATGCTGGACAGAGACACCACCATATTACTCCCACTTCATGAGCCATGCTGGACAGAGACCACTATATTACTCCCTCTTCATGATCCATGCTGGATAGAGACCACTATATTACTCCCTCTTCATGAGCCATGCTGGATAGAGACAACTATATTACTCCCTCTTCATGAGCCATGCTGGATAGAGAGACCACTATATTACTCCCTCTTCATGAGCCATGCTGGATAGAGAGACCACTATATTACTCCATCTTCATGAGCCATGCTGGATAGAGAGAACACTATATTTCTCCTTCTTCGTGAGCCATGCTGGATAGAGAGAACACTATATTTCTCCTTCTTCATGAACCATGCTGGACAGAGAGACCACTATATTACTCTCTCTTCATGAGCAGTGCTGAATAGAGAGACCACTATATTACTCCCTCTTCATGAGCCATGCTGGACAGAGAGACCACTATATTACTCTCTCTTCATGAGCCATGCTGGACAGAGACCACCATATTACTCCATCTTCATGAGCCATGCTGGATAGAGACCACTATATTACTCACTCTTCATGAGCCATGCTGGATAGAGAGACCACTATATTAGTCTCTCTTCATCAGCCATGCTGGATAGAGAGACCACTATATTAGTCTCTCTTCATGAGCCATGCTGGATAGAGAGACCACTATAATAATCCCTCCTCATGAGCATTGCTGGACAGAGACCACTATATTACTCCCTCGTCATGAGCCATACTAGACAGAGACCACTATATTACTCCATCTTCATGAGACATGCTGAACAGAGAGACCACTATATTACTCCCTCTTCATGAACCATGCTGGATAGAGAGACCACCATATTACTCCCTCTTCATGATCCATGCTGGATAGAGACCACTATATTACTCCCTCTTCGTGAGCAATGCTGGATAGAGAGACCACTATATTACTCCCTCTTCCTGAGCCATGATGGATAGAGAGACCACTATATTACTCCCTCTTCATGAGCCATGCTGGACAGAGACCACCACATTACTCCGTCTTCATGAGCCATGCTGGATAGAGACCACTATATTACTCCCCTCTTCATAAGCCATGCTGGATAGAGACCACCACATTACTCCCCTCTTCATGAGCCATGCTGGATAGAGACCACCACATTACTCCGTCTTCATGAGCCATGCTGGATAGAGACCACTATATTACTCCCTCTTCATGAGCCATGATGGATAGAGAGACCACTATATTACTTCATCTTCATGAGCCATGCTGGACAGAGACCACCATATTACTCCCCTCTTCATGAGCCATGCTGGATAGAGAGACCACTATATTACTCCCTCTTCATGAGCCATGCTGGATAGACACCACCACATTACTCCCTCTTCATGAGCCATGCTGGATAGAGACCACTATATTACTCCCTCTTCATGAGCCATGCTGGACAGAGAGACCACTATATTACTCCCTCTTCATGAGCCATGCTGAACAGAGAGACCACTATATTACTCCTTCTTCATGAGCCATGCTGGATAGAGAGACCACTCTATTACTCCCTCTTCATGAGCCATGCTGAACAGAGAGACCACTATATTACTCCCTCTTCATGAGCCATGCTGGATATAGAGACCACTATATTACTCTCTCTTCATGAGCCATGCTGGATATAGAGACTACTATATTACTCCCTCTTCGTGAGCCATGCTGGACAGAGAGACCACCATATTACTCCCTCTTCATGAGCCATGCTGGACAGAGACCACTATATTACTCCCTCTTCATGAGCCATGCTGGACAGAGACCACCATATTACTCCCTCTTCATGATCCATGCTGGATAGAGAGACCACTATATTACTCCCTCTTCATGAGCCATGCTGAACAGAGAGACCACTATATTACTCCCTCTTCATGAGCCTGCTGGATAGAGAGACCACTATATTACTCCCTCTTCATGAGCCATGCTGGACAGAGACAACCATAATACTCCCTCTTCATGAGCCATGCTGGACAGAGACCACCATATTACTCACCTCTTCATGAGCCATAATGGATAGAGACCACTATTTACTCCCTCTTCATGAGCCATGCTGGATAGAGACCACCACATTACTCCATCTTCATGAGCCATGCTGGATAGAGACCACCATATTACTCCCCTCTTCATGAGCCATGCTGGATAGAGAGACCACTATATCACTCCCTCTTCATGAGCCGTGCTGGACAGAGAGACCACTATATTACTCCCTCTTCATGAGCCATGCTGGATATAGAGACCACTATATTACTCTCTCTTCATGAGCCATGCTGGATATAGAGACTACTATATTACTCCCTCTTCGTGAGCCATGCTGGACAGAGACACCACCATATTACTCCCACTTCATGAGCCATGCTGGACAGAGACCACTATATTACTCCCTCTTCATGATCCATGCTGGATAGAGACCACTATATTACTCCCTCTTCATGAGCCATGCTGGATAGAGACAACTATATTACTCCCTCTTCATGAGCCATGCTGGATAGAGAGACCACTATATTACTCCCTCTTCATGAGCCATGCTGGATAGAGAGACCACTATATTACTCCATCTTCATGAGCCATGCTGGATAGAGAGAACACTATATTTCTCCTTCTTCGTGAGCCATGCTGGATAGAGAGAACACTATATTTCTCCTTCTTCATGAACCATGCTGGACAGAGAGACCACTATATTACTCTCTCTTCATGAGCAGTGCTGAATAGAGAGACCACTATATTACTCCCTCTTCATGAGCCATGCTGGACAGAGAGACCACTATATTACTCTCTCTTCATGAGCCATGCTGGACAGAGACCACCATATTACTCCATCTTCATGAGCCATGCTGGATAGAGACCACTATATTACTCACTCTTCATGAGCCATGCTGGATAGAGAGACCACTATATTAGTCTCTCTTCATCAGCCATGCTGGATAGAGAGACCACTATATTAGTCTCTCTTCATGAGCCATGCTGGATAGAGAGACCACTATAATAATCCCTCCTCATGAGCATTGCTGGACAGAGACCACTATATTACTCCCTCGTCATGAGCCATACTAGACAGAGACCACTATATTACTCCATCTTCATGAGACATGCTGAACAGAGAGACCACTATATTACTCCCTCTTCATGAACCATGCTGGATAGAGAGACCACCATATTACTCCCTCTTCATGATCCATGCTGGATAGAGACCACTATATTACTCCCTCTTCGTGAGCAATGCTGGATAGAGAGACCACTATATTACTCCCTCTTCCTGAGCCATGATGGATAGAGAGACCACTATATTACTCCCTCTTCATGAGCCATGCTGGACAGAGACCACCACATTACTCCGTCTTCATGAGCCATGCTGGATAGAGACCACCACATTACTCCCCTCTTCATGAGCCATGCTGGATAGAGACCACCACATTACTCCGTCTTCATGAGCCATGCTGGATAGAGACCACTATATTACTCCCTCTTCATGAGCCATGATGGATAGAGAGACCACTATATTACTTCATCTTCATGAGCCATGCTGGACAGAGACCACCATATTACTCCCCTCTTCATGAGCCATGCTGGATAGAGAGACCACTATATTACTCCCTCTTCATGAGCCATGCTGGATAGACACCACCACATTACTCCCTCTTCATGAGCCATGCTGGATAGAGACCACTATATTACTCCCTCTTCATGAGCCATGCTGGACAGAGAGACCACTATATTACTCCCTCTTCATGAGCCATGCTGAACAGAGAGACCACTATATTACTCCTTCTTCATGAGCCATGCTGGATAGAGAGACCACTCTATTACTCCCTCTTCATGAGCCATGCTGAACAGAGAGACCACTATATTACTCCCTCTTCATGAGCCATGCTGGATATAGAGACCACTATATTACTCTCTCTTCATGAGCCATGCTGGATATAGAGACTACTATATTACTCCCTCTTCGTGAGCCATGCTGGACAGAGAGACCACCATATTACTCCCTCTTCATGAGCCATGCTGGACAGAGACCACTATATTACTCCCTCTTCATGAGCCATGCTGGACAGAGACCACCATATTACTCCCTCTTCATGATCCATGCTGGATAGAGAGACCACTATATTACTCCCTCTTCATGAGCCATGCTGAACAGAGAGACCACTATATTACTCCCTCTTCATGAGCCTGCTGGATAGAGAGACCACTATATTACTCCCTCTTCATGAGCCATGCTGGACAGAGACAACCATAATACTCCCTCTTCATGAGCCATGCTGGACAGAGACCACCATATTACTCACCTCTTCATGAGCCATGCTGGATAGAGACCACTATTTACTCCCTCTTCATGAGCCATGCTGGATAGAGACCACCACATTACTCCATCTTCATGAGCCATGCTGGATAGAGACCACCATATTACTCCCCTCTTCATGAGCCATGCTGGATAGAGAGACCACTATATCACTCCCTCTTCATGAGCCGTGCTGGACAGAGAGACCACTATATTACTCCCTCTTCATGAGCCATGCTGGATAGAGACCACTATATTACTCCCTCTTCATGAGCCATGCTGGACAGAGAGACCACTATATTACTCCCTCTTCATGAGCCATGCTGAACAGAGAGACCACTATATTACTCCCTCTTCATGAGCCATGCTGGATAGAGAGACCACTCTATTACTCCCTCTTCATGATCCCTGCTGAACAGAGAGACCACTATATTACTCCATCTTCATGAGCCATGCTGGATATAGAGACCACTATATTACTCTCTCTTCATGAGCCATGCTGGATATAGAGACTACTATATTACTCCCTCTTCATGAGCCATGCTGGACAGACAGACCACCATATTACTCCCTTTTCATGAGCCATGCTGGACAGAGACCACTATATTACTCCCTCTTCATGAGCCATGCTGTATAGAGAGACCACTATATTACTCCCTCTTCATGAGCCATGCTGTATAGAGAGACCACTATATTACTCCCTCTTCATGAGCCATGCTGGATAGAGACCACCACATTACTCCGTCTTCATGAGCCATGCTGGATAGAGACCACTATATTACTCCCTCTTCATGAGCCATGATGGATAGAGAGACCACTATATTACTTCATCTTCATGAGCCATGCTGGACAGAGACCACCATATTACTCCCCTCTTCATGAGCCATGCTGGATAGAGACCACTATTTACTCCCTCTTCATGAGCCATGCTGGATAGAGACCACCACATTACTCCATCTTCATGAGCCATGCTGGATAGAGACCACCATATTACTCCCCTCTTCATGAGCCATGCTGGATAGAGAGACCACTATATCACTCCCTCTTCATGAGCCGTGCTGGACAGAGAGACCACTATATTACTCCCTCTTCATGAGCCATGCTGGATAGAGACCACTATATTACTCCCTCTTCATGAGCCATGCTGGACAGAGAGACCACTATATTACTCCCTCTTCATGAGCCATGCTGAACAGAGAGACCACTATATTACTCCCTCTTCATGAGCCATGCTGGATAGAGAGACCACTCTATTACTCCCTCTTCATGATCCCTGCTGAACAGAGAGACCACTATATTACTCCATCTTCATGAGCCATGCTGGATATAGAGACCACTATATTACTCTCTCTTCATGAGCCATGCTGGATATAGAGACTACTATATTACTCCCTCTTCATGAGCCATGCTGGACAGACAGACCACCATATTACTCCCTTTTCATGAGCCATGCTGGACAGAGACCACTATATTACTCCCTCTTCATGAGCCATGCTGTATAGAGAGACCACTATATTACTCCCTCTTCATGAGCCATGCTGTATAGAGAGACCACTATATTACTCCCTCTTCATGAGCCATGCTGGATAGAGACCACCACATTACTCCGTCTTCATGAGCCATGCTGGATAGAGACCACTATATTACTCCCTCTTCATGAGCCATGATGGATAGAGAGACCACTATATTACTTCATCTTCATGAGCCATGCTGGACAGAGACCACCATATTACTCCCCTCTTCATGAGCCATGCTGGATAGAGAGACCACTATATTACTCCCTCTTCATGAGCCATGCTGGATAGAGACCACTATATTACTCCCTCTTCATGAGCCATGCTGGACAGAGAGACCACTATATTACTCCCTCTTCATGAGCCATGCTGAACAGAGAGACCACTATATTACTCCCTCTTCATGAGCCATGCTGGATAGAGAGACCACTCTATTACTCCCTCTTCATGAGCCATGCTGAACAGAGAGACCATTATATTACTCCCTCTTCATGAGCCATGCTGGATAGAGAGACCACTATATTACTCCCTCTTCATGAGCCATGCTGGACAGAGACAACCATAATACTCCCTCTTCATGAGCCATGCTGGATAGAGACCACTATATTACTCCCTCTTCATGAGCCATGCTGGATAGTGAGACCACTATATTACTCCCTCTTCATGATCCATACTGGACAGAGACAACTATATTTCTCCCTCTTCATGAGCCATGCTGGATAGAGACCGCTATATTACTCCCTCTTCATGAGCCATGCTGGACAGAGACCACTACATTACTCCCTCTTCATGAGCCATCCTGGATAGAGACCACTATATTACTCCCTATTCATGAGCCATGCTGGATAGAGACCACTATATTACTCCCTCTTCATGAGCCATGCTGGACAGAGACTACTATATTACTTCCTCTTCATGAGCCATGCCAGATAGAGAGACCACTATATTACTCCCTCTTCATGAGCCATGCTGGATAGAGAGAACACTATATTTCTCCTTCTTCATGAACCATGCTGGATAGAGAGTCCACCATATTACTCCCTCTTCATGAGCCATGCTGGATAGAGAGACCACTATATTACTCCCTCTTCATGATCCATGTTGGACAGAGAGACCACTATATTACTCTCTCTTCATGAGCCATGCTGAATAGAGAGACCACTATATTACTCCCTCTTCATGAGCCATGCTGGACAGAGAGACCACTATATTACTCTCTCTTCATGAGCCATGCTGGACAGAGACCACCATATTACTCCCTCTTCTTGAGCCATGCTGGATAGAGAGACCACTATATTACTCCCTCTTCATGAGCAATGCTGGATAGAGACCACTATATTACTCCCTCTTCATGAGCAATGCTGGATAGAGAGACCACTATATTACTCCCTCTTCATGAGCAATGCTGGATAGAGAGACCACTATATGAATCCCTCTTCATGAGCCATGCTGGACAGAGACCACTATATTACTCCCTCTTCATGAGCCATGCTGGATAGAGACAACTATATTACTCCCTCTTCATGAGCAATGCTGGATAGAGAGACCACTATATTACTCCCTCTTCATGATCCATGCTGGATAGAGACCACTATATTACTCCCTCTTCATGAGCCATGCTGGATAGAGACCACTATATTACTCCCTCTTCATGAGCCATGCTGGATAGAGAGACCACTATATTACTCCCTCTTCATGAGCCATGCTGGACAGAGACAACTATATTACTCCCTCTTCATGAGCCATGCTGGATAGAGAGACCACTATATTACTCCATCTTCATGAGCCATGCTGGATAGAGAGAACACTATATTTCTCCTTCTTCATGAGCCATGCTGGATAGAGACCACCACATTACTCCGTCTTCATGAGCCATGCTGGATAGAGACCACTATATTACTCCCTCTTCATGAGCCATGATGGATAGAGAGACCACTATATTACTTCATCTTCATGAGCCATGCTGGACAGAGACCACCATATTACTCCCCTCTTCATGAGCCATGCTGGATAGAGACCACTATTTACTCCCTCTTCATGAGCCATGCTGGATAGAGACCACCACATTACTCCATCTTCATGAGCCATGCTGGATAGAGACCACCATATTACTCCCCTCTTCATGAGCCATGCTGGATAGAGAGACCACTACATCACTCCCTCTTCATGAGCCGTGCTGGACAGAGAGACCACTATATTACTCCCTCTTCATGAGCCATGCTGGATAGAGACCACTATATTACTCCCTCTTCATGAGCCATGCTGGACAGAGAGACCACTATATTACTCCCTCTTCATGAGCCATGCTGAACAGAGAGACCACTATATTACTCCCTCTTCATGAGCCATGCTGGATAGAGAGACCACTCTATTACTCCCTCTTCATGATCCCTGCTGAACAGAGAGACCACTATATTACTCCATCTTCATGAGCCATGCTGGATATAGAGACCACTATATTACTCTCTCTTCATGAGCCATGCTGGATATAGAGACTACTATATTACTCCCTCTTCATGAGCCATGCTGGACAGACAGACCACCATATTACTCCCTTTTCATGAGCCATGCTGGACAGAGACCACTATATTACTCCCTCTTCATGAGCCATGCTGTATAGAGAGACCACTATATTACTCCCTCTTCATGAGCCATGCTGTATAGAGAGACCACTATATTACTCCCTCTTCATGAGCCATGCTGGATAGAGACCACCACATTACTCCGTCTTCATGAGCCATGCTGGATAGAGACCACTATATTACTCCCTCTTCATGAGCCATGATGGATAGAGAGACCACTATATTACTTCATCTTCATGAGCCATGCTGGACAGAGACCACCATATTACTCCCCTCTTCATGAGCCATGCTGGATAGAGAGACCACTATATTACTCCCTCTTCATGAGCCATGCTGGATAGAGACCACTATATTACTCCCTCTTCATGAGCCATGCTGGACAGAGAGACCACTATATTACTCCCTCTTCATGAGCCATGCTGAACAGAGAGACCACTATATTACTCCCTCTTCATGAGCCATGCTGGATAGAGAGACCACTCTATTACTCCCTCTTCATGAGCCATGCTGAACAGAGAGACCATTATATTACTCCCTCTTCATGAGCCATGCTGGATAGAGAGACCACTATATTACTCCCTCTTCATGAGCCATGCTGGACAGAGACAACCATAATACTCCCTCTTCATGAGCCATGCTGGATAGAGACCACTATATTACTCCCTCTTCATGAGCCATGCTGGATAGTGAGACCACTATATTACTCCCTCTTCATGATCCATACTGGACAGAGACAACTATATTTCTCCCTCTTCATGAGCCATGCTGGATAGAGACCGCTATATTACTCCCTCTTCATGAGCCATGCTGGACAGAGACCACTACATTACTCCCTCTTCATGAGCCATCCTGGATAGAGACCACTATATTACTCCCTATTCATGAGCCATGCTGGATAGAGACCACTATATTACTCCCTCTTCATGAGCCATGCTGGACAGAGACTACTATATTACTTCCTCTTCATGAGCCATGCCAGATAGAGAGACCACTATATTACTCCCTCTTCATGAGCCATGCTGGATAGAGAGAACACTATATTTCTCCTTCTTCATGAACCATGCTGGATAGAGAGTCCACCATATTACTCCCTCTTCATGAGCCATGCTGGATAGAGAGACCACTATATTACTCCCTCTTCATGATCCATGTTGGACAGAGAGACCACTATATTACTCTCTCTTCATGAGCCATGCTGAATAGAGAGACCACTATATTACTCCCTCTTCATGAGCCATGCTGGACAGAGAGACCACTATATTACTCTCTCTTCATGAGCCATGCTGGACAGAGACCACCATATTACTCCCTCTTCTTGAGCCATGCTGGATAGAGAGACCACTATATTACTCCCTCTTCATGAGCAATGCTGGATAGAGACCACTATATTACTCCCTCTTCATGAGCAATGCTGGATAGAGAGACCACTATATTACTCCCTCTTCATGAGCAATGCTGGATAGAGAGACCACTATATGAATCCCTCTTCATGAGCCATGCTGGACAGAGACCACTATATTACTCCCTCTTCATGAGCCATGCTGGATAGAGACAACTATATTACTCCCTCTTCATGAGCAATGCTGGATAGAGAGACCACTATATTACTCCCTCTTCATGATCCATGCTGGATAGAGACCACTATATTACTCCCTCTTCATGAGCCA
This sequence comes from Salvelinus fontinalis, assembly GCF_029448725.1. NCBI lineage: Eukaryota > Metazoa > Chordata > Actinopteri > Salmoniformes > Salmonidae > Salvelinus > Salvelinus fontinalis. Next base: position 20,787,547 of record NC_074698.1, read on the forward strand.
TGCTGGATAGAGACCACTATATTACTCCCTCTTCATGAGCCATGCTGGATAGAGAGACCACTATATTACTCCCTCTTCATGAGCCATGCTGGACAGAGACAACTATATTACTCCCTCTTCATGAGCCATGCTGGATAGAGAGACCACTATATTACTCCATCTTCATGAGCCATGCTGGATAGAGAGAACACTATATTTCTCCTTCTTCATGAGCCATGCTGGATAGAGAGACCACTATATTACTCCCTCTTCATCAGCCATGCTGGAAAGAGAGACCACTATATTAGTCTCACTTCATGAGCCATGCTGGATAGAGAGACCACTATAATAATCCCTCCTCATGAGCAATGCTGGACAGAGACCACTATATTACTCCCTCGTCATGACCCATGCTAGACAGAGACCACTATATTACTCCATCTTCATGAGCCATGCTGAACAGAGAGACCACTATATTGCTCCCTCTTCATGAACCATGCTGGATAGAGAGACCACCATATTACTCCCTCTTCATGATCCATGCTGAACAGAGAGACCACTATATTACTCCCTCTTCATGAGCCATGCTGGATATAGAGACCACTATATTACTCTCTCTTCATGAGCCATGCTGGATATAGAGACTACTATATTACTCCCTCTTCGTGAGCCATGCTGGACAGAGAGACCACCATATTACTCCCTCTTCATGAGCCATGCTGTACAGAGACCACTATACTACTCCCTCTTCATGAGCCATGCTGGACAGAGACCACCATATTACTCCCTCTTCATGATCCATGCTGGATAGAGAGACCACTATATTACTCCCTCTTCATGAGCCATGCTGAACAGAGAGACCACTATATTACTCCCTCTTCATGAGCCTGCTGGATAGAGAGACCACTATATTACTCCCTCTTCATGAGCCATGCTGGACAGAGACAACCATAATACTCCCTCTTCATGAGCCATGCTGGATATAGAGACCACCATATTACTCCCTCTTCATGAGCCATGCTGGACAGAGACAACCATAATACTCCCTCTTCATGAGCCATGCTGGATATAGAGACCACCATATTACTCCCTCTTCATGAGCCATGCTGGACAGAGACCACCATATTACTCCCTCTTCATGATCCATGCTGGATAGAGAGACCACTATATTACTCCCTCTTCATGAGCCATGCTGAACAGAGAGACCACTATATTACTCCCTCTTCATGAGCCTGCTGGATAGAGAGACCACTATATTACTCCCTCTTCATGAGCCATGCTGGACAGAGACAACCATAATACTCCCTCTTCATGAGCCATGCTGGACAGAGACCACCATATTACTCACCTCTTCATGAGCCATGCTGGATAGAGACCACTATTTACTCCCTCTTCATGAGCCATGCTGGATAGAGACCACCACATTACTCCATCTTCATGAGCCATGCTGGATAGAGACCACCATATTACTCCCCTCTTCATGAGCCATGCTGGATAGAGAGACCACTATATCACTCCCTCTTCATGAGCCGTGCTGGACAAAGAGACCACTATATTACTCCCTCTTCATGAGCCATGCTGGATAGAGACCACTATATTACTCCCTCTTCATGAGCCATGCTGGACAGAGAGACCACTATATTACTCCCTCTTCATGAGCCATGCTGAACAGAGAGACCACTATATTACTCCCTCTTCATGAGCCATGCTGGATAGAGAGACCACTCTATTACTCCCTCTTCATGAGCCCTGCTGAACAGAGAGACCACTATATTACTCCATCTTCATGAGCCATGCTGGATATAGAGACCACTATATTACTCTCTCTTCATGAGCCATGCTGGATATAGAGACTACTATATTACTCCCTCTTCATGAGCCATGCTGGACAGACAGACCACCATATTACTCCCTTTTCATGAGCCATGCTGGACAGAGACCACTATATTACTCCCTCTTCATGAGCCATGCTGTATAGAGAGACCACTATATTACTCCCTCTTCATGAGCCATGCTGTATAGAGAGACCACTATATTACTCCCTCTTCATGAGCCATGCTGGATAGAGACCACCACATTACTCCGTCTTCATGAGCCATGCTGGATAGAGACCACTATATTACTCCCTCTTCATGAGCCATGATGGATAGAGAGACCACTATATTACTTCATCTTCATGAGCCATGCTGGACAGAGACCACCATATTACTCCCCTCTTCATGAGCCATGCTGGATAGAGAGACCACTATATTACTCCCTCTTCATGAGCCATGCTGGATAGAGACCACTATATTACTCCCTCTTCATGAGCCATGCTGGACAGAGAGACCACTATATTACTCCCTCTTCATGAGCCATGCTGAACAGAGAGACCACTATATTACTCCCTCTTCATGAGCCATGCTGGATAGAGAGACCACTCTATTACTCCCTCTTCATGAGCCATGCTGAACAGAGAGACCATTATATTACTCCCTCTTCATGAGCCATGCTGGATAGAGAGACCACTATATTACTCCCTCTTCATGAGCCATGCTGGACAGAGACAACCATAATACTCCCTCTTCATGAGCCATGCTAGATAGAGACCACTATATTACTCCCTCTTCATGAGCCATGCTGGATAGTGAGACCACTATATTACTCCCTCTTCATGATCCATACTGGACAGAGACAACTATATTTCTCCCTCTTCATGAGCCATGCTGGATAGAGACCGCTATATTACTCCCTCTTCATGAGCCATGCTGGACAGAGACCACTACATTACTCCCTCTTCATGAGCCATCCTGGATAGAGACCACTATATTACTCCGTATTCATGAGCCATGCTGGATAGAGACCACTATATTACTCCCTCTTCATGAGCCATGCTGGACAGAGAGAACACTATATTTCTCCTTCTTCATGAACCATGCTGGATAGAGAGTCCACCATATTACTCCCTCTTCATGAGCCATGCTGGATAGAGAGACCACTATATTACTCCCTCTTCATGATCCATGTTGGACAGAGAGACCACTATATTACTCTCTCTTCATGAGCCATGCTGAATAGAGAGACCACTATATTACTCCCTCTTCATGAGCCATGCTGGACAGAGAGACCACTATTTTACTCTCTCTTCATGAGCCATGCTGGACAGAGACCACCATATTACTCCCTCTTCTTGAGCCATGCTGGATAGAGAGACCACTATATTACTCCCTCTTCATGAGCAATGCTGGATAGAGACCACTATATTACTCCCTCTTCATGAGCAATGCTGGATAGAGAGACCACTATATTACTCCCTCTTCATGAGCAATGCTGGATAGAGAGACCACTATATGAATCCCTCTTCATGAGCCATGCTGGACAGAGACCACTATATTACTCCCTCTTCATGAGCCATGCTGGACAGAGACCACCATATTACTCCCTCTTCATGATCCATGCTGGATAGAGACCACTATATTACTCCCTCTTCATGAGCAATGCTGTATAGAGAGACCACTATATTACTCCCTCTTCATGATCCATGCTGGATAGAGACCACTATATTACTCCCTCTTCATGAGCCATGCTGGATAGAGACCACTATATTACTCCCTCTTCATGAGCCATGCTGGATAGAGAGACCACTATATTACTCCCTCTTCATGAGCCATGCTGGACAGAGACAACTATATTACTCCCTCTTCATGAGCCATGCTGGATAGATAGACCACTATATTACTCCATCTTCATGAGCCATGCTGGATAGAGAGAACACTATATTTCTCCTTCTTCATGAGCCATGCTGGATAGAGAGACCACTATATTACTCCCTCTTCATCAGCCATGCTGGAAAGAGAGACCACTATATTAGTCTCTCTTCATGAGCCATGCTGGATAGAGAGACCACTATAATAATCCCTCCTCATGAGCAATGCTGGACAGAGACCACTATATTACTCCCTCGTCATGACCCATGCTAGACAGAGACCACTATATTACTCCATCTTCATGAGCCATGCTGAACAGAGAGACCACTATATTGCTCCCTCTTCATGAACCATGCTGGATAGAGAGACCACCATATTACTCCCTCTTCATGATCCATGCTGGATAGAGACCACTATATTACTCCCTCTTCGTGAGCAATGCTGGATAGAGAGACCACTATATTACTCCCTCTTCATGATCCATGCTGGATATAGAGACCACTATATTACTCCCTCTTCATGAGCCATGCTGGACAGAGACCACCAAATTACTCCCCTCTTCATGAGCCATGCTGGATAGAGAGACCACTATATTACTCCCTCTTCATGAGCCATGCTGGATAGAGTGACCACCATATTACTCCCTCTTCATGAGCCATGCTGGATAGAGAGACCACTATATTACTCCCTCTTCATGAGCCATGCTGGATAGACACCACCATATTACTCCCTCTTCATGAGCCATGCTGGATAGAGACCACTATATTACTCCCTCTTCATGAGCCATGGTGGATAGAGAGACCACTATATTACTCCCTCTTCATGAGCCATGCTGGATAGACACCACCATATTACTCCCTCTTCATGAGCCATGCTGGATAGACACCACCATATTACTTCCTCTTCATGAGCCATGCTGGAGAGAGACCACTATATTACTCCCTCTTCATGAGCCATGCTGGACAGAGAGACCACTATATTACTCCCCTCTTCATGAGCCATGCTGGACAGAGAGACCACTATATTACTCCCCTCTTCATGAGCCATGCTGGACAGAGAGACCACTATATTACTCCCTCTTCATGAGCCATGCTGGATAGAGACCACTATATTACTCCCTCTTCATGAGCCATGCTGGACAGAGAGACCACTATATTGCTCCCCTCTTCATGAAACATGTTGGACAGAGAGACCACTATATTACTCCCCTCTTCATGAGCCATGCTGGACAGAGAGGCCACTATATTACTCCCCTCTTCATGAGCCATGCTGGACAGAGAGACCACTATATTACTCCCCTCTTCATGAGCCATGCTGGACAGAGAGACCACCATATTACTCCCCTCTTCATGAGCCATGCTGGATAGACACCACAATATGACTCCCCTCTTCATGAGCCATGCTGGAAAGAGAGACCACTATATTAGTCTCTCTTCATGAGCCATGCTGGATAGAGAGACCACTATAATAATCCCTCCTCATGAGCAATGCTGGACAGAGACCACTATATTACTCCCTCGTCATGACCCATGCTAGACAGAGACCACTATATTACTCCATCTTCATGAGCCATGCTGAACAGAGAGACCACTATATTGCTCCCTCTTCATGAACCATGCTGGATAGAGAGACCACCATATTACTCCCTCTTCATGATCCATGCTGGATAGAGACCACTATATTACTCCCTCTTCGTGAGCAATGCTGGATAGAGAGACCACTATATTACTCCCTCTTCATGATCCATGCTGGATATAGAGACCACTATATTACTCCCTCTTCATGAGCCATGCTGGACAGAGACCACCAAATTACTCCCCTCTTCATGAGCCATGCTGGATAGAGAGACCACTATATTACTCCCTCTTCATGAGCCATGCTGGATAGAGTGACCACCATATTACTCCCTCTTCATGAGCCATGCTGGATAGAGAGACCACTATATTACTCCCTCTTCATGAGCCATGCTGGATAGACACCACCATATTACTCCCTCTTCATGAGCCATGCTGGATAGAGACCACTATATTACTCCCTCTTCATGAGCCATGGTGGATAGAGAGACCACTATATTACTCCCTCTTCATGAGCCATGCTGGATAGACACCACCATATTACTCCCTCTTCATGAGCCATGCTGGATAGACACCACCATATTACTTCCTCTTCATGAGCCATGCTGGAGAGAGACCACTGTATTACTCCCTCTTCATGAGCCATGCTGGACAGAGAGACCACTATATTACTCCCCTCTTCATGAGCCATGCTGGACAGAGAGACCACTATATTACTCCCCTCTTCATGAGCCATGCTGGACAGAGAGACCACTATATTACTCCCTCTTCATGAGCCATGCTGGATAGAGACCACTATATTACTCCCTCTTCATGAGCCATGCTGGACAGAGAGACCACTATATTGCTCCCCTCTTCATGAAACATGTTGGACAGAGAGACCACTATATTACTCCCCTCTTCATGAGCCATGCTGGACAGAGAGGCCACTATATTACTCCCCTCTTCATGAGCCATGCTGGACAGAGAGACCACTATATTACTCCCCTCTTCATGAGCCATGCTGGACAGAGAGACCACCATATTACTCCCCTCTTCATGAGCCATGCTGGATAGAGAGACGACTATATTACTCCCTCTTCATGAGCCATGCTGGACAGAGACCACCATATTACTCCCCTCTTCATGAGCCATGCTGGATAGAGAGACCACTATATTACTCCCTCTTCATGAGCCATGCTGGACAGAGACCACCATATTACTCCCCTCTTCATGAGCCATGCTGGATATAGAGACCACCATATTACTCCCTCTTCATGAGCCATGCTGGATAGACACCACCACATTACTCCCTCTTCATGATCCATGCTGGATAGAGACCACTATATTACTCCCTCTTCATGAGCCATGCTGGACAGAGAGACCACTATATTACTCCCTCTTCATGAGCCATGCTGAACAGAGAGACCACTATATTACTCCCTCTTCATGAGCCATGCTGGATAGAGAGACCACTCTATTACTCCCTCTTCATGAGCCATGCTGAACAGAGAGACCACTATATTACTCCCTCTTCATCAGCCATGCTGGATATAGAGACCACTATATTACTCTCTCTTCATGAGCCATGCTGGATATAGAGACTACTATATTACTCCCTCTTCATGAGCCATGCTGGACAGAGAGACCACCATATTACTCCCTCTTCATGAGCCATGCTGGATAGAGACCACTATATTACTCCCTCTTCATGAGCCATGCTGGACAGAGACCACCATATTACTCCCTCTTCATGATCCATGCTGGATAGAGACCACTATATTACTCCCTCTTCATGAGCAATGCTGGATAGAGAGACCACTATATTACTCCCTCTTCATGATCCATGCTGGATAGAGACCACTATATTACTCCCTCTTCATGAGCCATGCTGGATAGAGACCACTATATTACTCCCTCTTCATGAGCCATGCTGGATAGAGAGACCACTATATTACTCCCTCTTCATGAGCCATGCTGGATAGAGACGACTATATTTCTCCTTTTTCATGAGCCATGCTGGATAGAGAGAACACTATATTTCTCCTTCTTCATGAGCCATGCTGGATAGAGAGAACACTATATTTCTCCTTCTTCATGAACCATGCTGGATGGAGAGTCCACCATATTACTCCCTCTTCATGAGCCATGCTGGATAGAGAGACCACTATATTACTCCCTCTTCATGATCCATGCTGGACAGAGAGACCACTATATTACTCTCTCTTCATGAGCCATGCTGAATAGAGAGACCACTATATTACTCCCTCTTCATGAGCCATGCTGGACAGAGAGACCACTATATTACTCTCTCTTCATGAGCCATGCTGGACAGAGACCACCATATTACTCCCTCTTCTTGAGCCATGCTGGATAGAGAGACCACTATATTACTCCCTCTTCATGAGCAATGCTGGATAGAGACCACTATATTACTCCCTCTTCATGAGCAATGCTGGATAGAGAGACCACTATATTACTCCCTCTTCATGAGCAATGCTGGAAAGAGAGACCACTATATTAATCCCTCTTCATGAGCAATGCTGGACAGAGACCACTATATTACTCCCTCTTCATGAGCCATGCTGGACAGAGACCACCATATTACTCCCTCTTCATGATCCATGCTGGATAGAGACCACTATATTACTCCCTTTTCATGAGCAATGCTGGATAGAGAGACCACTATATTACTCCCTCTTCATGATCCATGCTGGATAGAGACCACTATATTACTCCCTCTTCATGAGCCATGCTGGACAGAGACCACTATATTACTCCCTCTTCATGAGCCATGCTGGATAGAGAGACCACTATATTACTCCATCTTCATGAGCCATGCTGGATAGAGAGAACACTATATTTCTCCTTCTTCATGAGCCATGCTGGATAGAGAGACCACTATATTACTCCCTCTTCATCAGCCATGCTGGATAGAGAGACCACTATATTAGTCTCTCTCCATGAGCAATGCTGGACAGAGACCACTATATTACTCCCTCGTCATGAGCCATGCTAGACAGAGACCACCATATTACTTCCTCTTCATGATCCATGCTGGATAGAGACCACTATATTACTCCCTCTTCGTGAGCAATGCTGGATAGAGAGACCACTATATTACTCCCTCTTCCTGAGCCATTATGGATAGAGAGACCACTATATTACTCCCTCTTCATGAGCCATGCTGGACAGAGACCACCATATTACTCCCCTCTTCATGAGCCATGCTGGATGGAGACCACCACATTACTCCGTCTTCATGAGCCATGCTGGATAGAGACCACTATATTACTCCCTCTTCATGAGCCATGATGGATAGAGAGACCACTATATTACTTCATCTTCATGAGCCATGCTATACAGAGACACCCATATTACTCCCCTCTTCATGAGCCATGCTGGACAGAGACCACTATATTACTCCCTCTTCATGAGCCATGCTGGACAGAGAGACCACTATATTACTCCCTCTTCATGAGCCATGCTGAACAGAGAGACCACTATATTACTCCCTCTTCATGAGCCATGCTGGAAAGAGAGACCACTCTATTACTCCCTCTTCATGAGCCATGCTGAACAGAGAGACCACTATATTACTCCCTCTTCATGAGCCATGCTGGATATAGAGACCACTATATTACTCTCTCTTCATGAGCCATGCTGGATATAGAGACTACTATATTACTCCCTCTTCATGAGCCATGCTGGACAGAGAGACCACCATATTACTCCCTCTTCATGAGCCATGCTGGACAGAGACCACTATATTACTCCCTCTTCGTGAGCCATGCTGGACAGAGACCACCATATTACTCCCTCTTCATGATCCATGCTGGATAGAGACCACTATATTACTCCCTCTTCATGAGCAATGCTGGATAGAGAGACCACTATATTACTCCCTCTTCATGATCCATGCTGGATAGAGACCACTATATTATTCCCTCTTCATGAGCCATGCTGGATAGAGACCACTATATTACTCCCTCTTCATGAGCCATGCTGGATAGAGAGACCACTATATTACTCCCTCTTCATGAGCCATGCTGGACAGAGACCACTATATTACTCCCTCTTCATGAGCCATGCTGGATAGAGGGACCACTATATTACTCCATCTTCATGAGCCATGCTGGATAGAGAGAACACTATATTTCTCCTTCTTCATGAGCCATGCTGGATAGAGAGAACACTATATTTCTCCTTCTTCATGAACCATGCTGGATAGAGAGTCCACCATATTACTCCCTCTTCATGAGCCATGCTGGATAGAGAGACCACTATATTACTCCCTCTTCATGATCCATGCTGGACAGAGAGACCACTATGTTACTCTCTCTTCATGAGCCATGCTGAATAGAGACCACTATATTACTCCCTCTTCATGAGCCATGCTGGACAGAGAGACCACTATATTACTCTCTCTTCATGAGCCATGCTGGACAGAGACCACCATATTACTCCCTCTTCATGATCCATGCTGGATAGAGACCACTATATTATTCCCTCTTCGTGAGCCATGCTGGATAGAGAGAACACTATATTTCTCCTTCTTCATGAGCCATGCTGGATAGAGAGAACACTATATTTCTCCTTCTTCATGAAGCATGCTGGATAGAGAGTCCACCATATTACTCCCTCTTCATGAGCCATGCTGGATAGAGAGACCACTATATTACTCCCTCTTCATGATCCATGCTGGACAGAGAGACCACTATATTACTCTCTCTTCATGAGCCATGCTGAATAGAGAGACCACTATATTACTCCCTCTTCATGAGCCATGCTGGACAGAGAGACCACTATATTACTCTCTCTTCATGAGCCATGCTGGACAGAGACCGCCATATTACTCCGTCTTCATGAGCCATGCAGGATAGAGACCACCACATTACTCCGTCTTCATGAGCCATGCTGGATAGAGACCACCATATTACTCCCCTCTTCATGAGCCATGCTGGTTGGAGACCACCACATTACTCCGTCTTCATGCGCCATGCTGGATAGAGACCACTATATTACTCCCTCTTCACGAGCCATGATGGATAGAGAGACCACTATATTACTTCATCTTCATGAGCCATGCTGGACAGAGACCACCATATTACTCCCCTTTTCATGAGCCATGCTGGAAAGAGAGACCACTATATTACTCCCTCTTCATGAGCCATGCTGGATAGAGAGACCACTATATTACTCCCTCTTCATGAGCCATGCTGGATAGAGAGACCACTATATTACTCCCTCTTCATGAGCCATGCTGGATAGAGAGACCACCATATTACTCCCCTCTTCATGAGCCATGCCGGAAAGAGAGACCACTACATTACTCCCTCTTCATGAGCCATGCTGGATAGAGACCACTATATTACTCCCTCTTCATGAGCCATGCTGGACAGAGAGACCACTATATTACTCCCTCTTCATGAGCCATGCTGGATATAGAGACTACTATATTACTCCCTCTTCATGAGCCATGCTGGACAGAGAGACCACCATATTACTCCCTCTTCATGAGCCATGCTGGACAGAGACCACTATATTACTCCCTCTTAATGAGCCATGCTGGACAGAGACCACCATATTACTCCCTCTTCATGATCCATGCTGGATAGAGACCACTATATTACTCCCTCTTCATGAGCAATGCTGGATAGAGAGACCACTATATTACTCCCTCTTCATGATCCATGCTGGATAGAGACCACTATATTACTCCCTCTTCATGAGCCATGCTGGATAGAGACCACTATATTACTCCCTCTTCATGATCCATGCTGGATAGAGACCACTATATTACTCCCTCTTCATGAGCCATGCTGGATAGAGACCACTATATTACTCCCTCTTCATGAGCCATGCTGGATAGAGAGACCACTATAATACTCCCTCTTCATGAGCCATGCTGGACAGAGACCACTATATTACTCCCTCTTCATGAGCCATGCTGGATAGAGAGACCACTATATTACTCCCTCTTCATGAGCCATGCTGGACAGAGAGACCACTATATTACTCCCTCTTCATTAGCCATGCTGGATATAGAGACTACTATATTACTCCCTCTTCATGAGCCATGCTGGACAGACAGACCACCATATTACTCCCTCTTCATGAGCCATGCTGGATAGAGAGACCACTATATTACTCCCTCTTCATGAGCCATGCTGGATAGAGAGACCACTATATTACTCCCTCTTCATGAGCCATGCTGGATAGAGAGACCACCATATTACTCCCCTCTTCATGAGCCATGCCGGAAAGAGAGACCACTACATTACTCCCTCTTCATGAGCCATGCTGGATAGAGACCACTATATTACTCCCTCTTCATGAGCCATGCTGGACAGAGAGACCACTATATTACTCCCTCTTCATGAGCCATGCTGGACAGAGACCACTATATTACTCCCTCTTAATGAGCCATGCTGGACAGAGACCACCATATTACTCCCTCTTCATGATCCATGCTGGATAGAGACCACTATATTACTCCCTCTTCATGAGCAATGCTGGATAGAGAGACCACTATATTACTCCCTCTTCATGATCCATGCTGGATAGAGACCACTATATTACTCCCTCTTCATGAGCCATGCTGGATAGAGACCACTATATTACTCCCTCTTCATGATCCATGCTGGATAGAGACCACTATATTACTCCCTCTTCATGAGCCATGCTGGATAGAGACCACTATATTACTCCCTCTTCATGAGCCATGCTGGATAGAGAGACCACTATAATACTCCCTCTTCATGAGCCATGCTGGACAGAGACCACTATATTACTCCCTCTTCATGAGCCATGCTGGATAGAGAGACCACTATATTACTCCCTCTTCATGAGCCATGCTGGACAGAGAGACCACTATATTACTCCCTCTTCATTAGCCATGCTGGATATAGAGACTACTATATTACTCCCTCTTCATGAGCCATGCTGGACAGACAGACCACCATATTACTCCCTCTTCATGAGCCATGCTGGACAGAGACCACTATATTACTCCCTCTTAATGAGCCATGCTGGACAGAGACCACCATATTACTCCCTCTTCATGATCCATGATGGATATAGACCACTATATTACTCCCTCTTCATGAGCAATGCTGGATAGAGAGACCACTATATTACTCCCTCTTCATGATCCATGCTGGATAGAGACCACTATATTACTCCCTCTTCATGAGCCATGCTGGATAGAGACCACTATATTACTCCCTCTTCATGAGCCATGCTGGATAGAGATACCACTATATTACTCCCTCTTCATGAGCCATGCTGGACAGAGACCACTATATTACTCCCTCTTCATGAGCCATGCTGGACAGAGAGACCACTATATTACTCCCTCTTCATGAGCCATGCTGGATAGAGAGACCACTATATTACTCCCTCTTCGTGAGCCATGCTGGATAGAGAGAACACTATATTTCTCCTTCTTCATGAACCATGCTGGATAGAGAGTCCACCATATTACTCCCTCTTCATGAGCCATGCTGGATAGAGATACCACTATATTACTCCCTCTTCATGATCCATGCTGGACAGAGAGACCACTATATTACTCTCTCTTCATGAGCCATGCTGAATAGAGAGACCACTATATTACTCCCTCTTCATGAGCCATGCTGGACAGAGAGACCACTATATTACTCTCTCTTCATGAGCCATGCTGGACAGAGACCACCATATTACTCCCTCTTCTTGAGCCATGCTGGATAGAGAGACCACTATATTACTCCCTCTTCATGAGCAATGCTGGATAGAGACCACTATGTTACTCCCTCTTCATGAGCAATGCTGGATAGAGAGACCACTATATTACTCCCTCTTCATGAGCCATGCTGGACAGAGACCACTATATACCTCCCTCTTCATGAGCCATGCTGGACAGAGACCACCATATTACTCCCTCTTCATGATCCATGCTGGATAGAGACCACTATATTACTCCCTCTTCATGAGCAATGCTGGATAGAGAGACCACTATATTACTCCCTCTTCATGATCCATGCTGGATAGAGACCACTATATTACTCCCTCTTCATGAGCCATGCTGGATAGAGACCACTATATTACTCCGTCTTCATGAGCCATGCTGGATAGAGACCACCACATTACTCCGTCTTCATGAGCCATGCTGGATAGAGACCACCATATTACTCCCCTCTTCATGAGCCATGCTGGATGGAGACCACCACATTACTCCGTCTTCATGAGCCATGCTGGATAGAGACCACTATATTACTCCCTCTTCACGAGCCATGATGGATAGAGAGACCACTATATTACTTCATCTTCATGAGCCATGCTGGACAGAGACCACCATATTACTCCCCTTTTCATGAGCCATGCTGGAAAGAGAGACCACTATATTACTCCCTCTTCATGAGCCATGCTGGAACGAGAGACCACTATATTACTCCCTCTTCATGAGCCATGCTGGATAGAGAGACCACTATATTACTCCCTCTTCATGAGCCATGCTGGATAGAGAGACCACCATATTACTCCCCTCTTCATGAGCCATGCTGGATAGAGAGACCACTACATTACTCCCTCTTCATGAGCCATGCTGGATAGAGACCACTATATTACTCCCTCTTCATGAGCCATGCTGGACAGAGAGACCACTATATTACTCCCTCTTCATGAGCCATGCTGGATATAGAGACTACTATATTACTCCCTCTTCATGAGCCATGCTGGACAGAGAGACCACCATATTACTCCCTCTTCATGAGCCATGCTGGACAGAGACCACTATATTACTCCCTCTTAATGAGCCATGCTGGACAGAGACCACCATATTACTCCCTCTTCATGATCCATGCTGGATAGAGACCACTATATTACTCCCTCTTCATGAGCCATGCTGGATAGAGAGACCACTACATTACTCCCTCTTTATGAGCCATGCTGGACAGAGAGGCCACTATATTACTCCCTCTTCATGAGCCATGCTGGATATAGAGACTACTATATTACTCCCTCTTCATGAGCCATGCTGGACAGACAGACCACCATATTACTCCCTCTTCATGAGCCATGCTGGACAGAGACCACTATATTACTCCCTCTTAATGAGCCATGCTGGACAGAGACCACCATATTACTCCCTCTTCATGATCCATGCTGGATAGAGACAACTATATTACTCCCTCTTCATGAGCAATGCTGGATAGAGAGACCACTATATTACTCCCTCTTCATGATCCATAATGGATAGAGACCACTATATTACTTCCTCTTCATGAGCCATGCTGGATAGAGACCACTATATTACTCCCTCTTCATGATCCATGCTGGATAGAGACCACTATATTACTCCCTCTTCATGAGCCATGCTGGATAGAGACCACTATATTACTCCCTCTTCATGAGCCATGCTGGATAGAGAGACCACTATAATACTCCCTCTTCATGAGCCATGATGGACAGAGACCACTATATTACTTCCTCTTCATGAGCCATGCTGGATAGAGAGACCACTATATTACTTCCTCTTCATGAGCCATGCTGGACAGAGAGACCACTATATTACTCCCTCTTCATGAGCCATGCTGGATATAGAGACTACTATATTACTCCCTCTTCATGAGCCATGCTGGACAGACAGACCACCATATTACTCCCTCTTCATGAGCCATGCTGGACAGAGACCACTATATTACTCCCTCTTAATGAGCCATGCTGGACAGAGACCACCATATTACTCCCACTTCATGATCCATGATGGATAGAGACCACTATATTACTCCCTCTTCATGAGCAATGCTGGATAGAGAGACCACTATATTACTCCCTCTTCATGATCCATGCTGGATAGAGACCACTATATTACTCCCTCTTCATGAGCCATGCTGGATAGAGACCACTATATTACTCCCTCTTCATGAGCCATGCTGGATAGAGAGACCACTATATTGCTCCCTCTTCATGAGCCATGCTGGACAGAGACCACTATATTACTCCCTCTTCATGAGCCATGCTGGATAGAGAGACCACTATATTACTCCCTCTTCGTGAGCCATGCTGGATAGAGAGAACACTATATTTCTCCTTCTTCATGAACCATGCTGGATAGAGAGTCCACCATATTACTCCCTCTTCATGAGCCATGCTGGATAGAGATACCACTATATTACTCCCTCTTCATGATCCATGCTGGACAGAGAGACCACTATATTACTCTCTCTTCATGAGCCATGCTGAATAGAGAGACCACTATATTACTCCCTCTTCATGAGCCATGCTGGACAGAGAGACCACTATATTACTCTCTCTTCATGAGCCATGCTGGACAGAGACCACCATATTACTCCCTCTTCTTGAGCCATGCTGGATAGAGAGACCACTATATTACTCCCTCTTCATGAGCAATGCTGGATAGAGACCACTATATTACTCCCTCTTCATGAGCAATGCTGGATAGAGAGACCACTATATTACTCCCTCTTCATGAGCCATGCTGGACAGAGACCACTATATACCTCCCTCTTCATGAGCCATGCTGGACAGAGACCACCATATTACTCCCTCTTCATGATCCATGCTGGATAGAGACCACCACATTACTCCCTCTTCATGATCCATGCTGGATAGAGACCACTATATTACTCCCTCTTCATGAGCCATGCTGGATAGAGACCACTATATTACTCCCTCTTCATGAGCCATGCTGGATAGAGAGACCACTATAATAATCCCTCCTCATGAGCAATGCTGGACAGAGACCACTATATTACTCCCTCGTCATGAACCATGCTAGACAGAGACCACCATATTACTCCCTCTTCATGATCCATGCTGGATAGAGACCACTATATTATTCCCTCTTCGTGAGCAATGCTGGATAGAGAGACCACTATATTACTCCCTCTTCCTGAGCCATGATGGATAGAGAGACCACTATATTACTCCCTCTTCATGAGCCATGCTGGACAGAGACCACCATATTACTCCCCTCTTCATGAGCCATGCTGGATAGAGACCACCACATTACTCCGTCTTCATGAGCCATGCTGGATAGAGACCACTATATTACTCCCTCTTCATGAGCCATGATGAATAGAGAGACCACTATATTACTTCATCTTCATGAGCCATGCTGGACAGAGACCACCATATTACTCCCCTCTTCATGAGCCATGCTGGATAGAGAGACCACTATATTACTCCCTCTTCATGAGCCATGCTGGACAGAGACCACCATATTACTCCGTCTTCATGAGCCATGCTGGATAGAGACCACCACATTACTCCGTCTTCATGAGCCATGCTGGATAGAGACCACCATATTACTCCCCTCTTCATGAGCCATGCTGGATGGAGACCACCATATTACTCCGTCTTCATGAGCCATGCTGGATAGAGACCACTATATTACTCCCTCTTCACGAGCCATGATGGATAGAGAGACCACTATATTACTTCATCTTCATGAGCCATGCTGGACAGAGACCACCATATTACTCCGCTTTTCATGAGCCATGCTGGATAGAGAGACCACTATATTACTCCCTCTTCATGAGCCATGCTGGATAGAGAGACCACTATATTACTCCCTCTTCATGAGCCATGCTGGATAGAGAGACCACTATATTACTCCCTCTTCATGAGCCATGCTGGACAGAGAGACCACTATATTAATCCCTCTTCATGAGCCATGCTGGATATAGAGACTACTATATTACTCCCTCTTCATGAGCCATGCTGGACAGAGAGACCACCATATTACTCCCTCTTCATGAGCCATGCTGGACAGAGACCACTATATTACTCCCTCTTAATGAGCCATGCTGGACAGAGACCACCATATTACTCCCTCTTCATGATCCATGCTGGATAGAGACCACTATATTACTCCCTCTTCATGAGCAATGCTGGATAGAGAGACCACTACATTACTCCCTCTTCATGATCCATGCTGGATAGAGACCACTATATTACTCCCTCTTCATGAGCCATGCTGGATAGAGACCACTATATTACTCCCTCTTCATGAGCCATGCCAGATAGAGAGACCACTATATTACTCCCTCTTTATGAGCCATGCTGGACAGAGAGACCACTATATTACTCCCTCTTCATGAGCCATGCTCGATCTAGAGACTACTATATTATTCCCTCTTCATGAGCCATGCTGGACAGACAGACCACCATATTACTCCCTCTTCATGAGCCATGCTGGACAGAGACCACTATATTACTCCCTCTTAATGAGCCATGCTGGACAGAGACCACCATATTACTCCCTCTTCATGATCCATGCTGGATAGAGACCACTATATTACTCCCTCTTCATGAGCAATGCTGGATAGAGAGACCACTATATTACTCCCTCTTCATGATCCATGCTGGATAGAGACCACTATATTACTCCCTCTTCATGAGCCATGCTGGATAGAGACCACTATATTACTCCCTCTTCATGATCCATGCTGGATAGAGACCACTATATTACTCCCTCTTCATGAGCCATGCTGGATAGAGACCACTATATTACTCCCTCTTCATGAGCCATGCTGGATAGAGAGACCACTATAATACTCCCTCTTCATGAGCCATGCTGGACAGAGACCACTATATTACTCCCTCTTCATGAGCCATGCTGGATAGAGAGACCACTATATTACTCCCTCTTCATGAGCCATGCTGGACAGAGAGACCACTATAATACTCCCTCTTCATGAGCCATGCTGGATATAGAGACTACTATATTACTCCCTCTTCATGAGCCATGCTGGACAGACAGACCACCATATTACTCCCTCTTCATGAGCCATGCTGGACAGAGACCACTATATTACTCCCTCTTAATGAGCCATGCTGGACAGAGACCACCATATTACTCCCTCTTCATGATCCATGCTGGATAGAGACCACTATATTACTCCCTCTTCATGAGCAATGCTGGATAGAGAGACCACTATATTACTCCCTCTTCATGATCCATGCTGGATAGAGACCACTATATTACTCCCTCTTCATGAGCCATGCTGGATAGAGACCACTATATTACTCCCTCTTCATGAGCCATGCTGGATAGAGAGACCACTATATTACTCCCTCTTCATGAGCCATGCTGGACAGAGACCACTATATTACTCCCTCTTCATGAGCCATGCTGGATAGAGAGACCACTATATTACTCCCTCTTCGTGAGCCATGCTGGATAGAGAGAACACTATATTTCTCCTTCTTCATGAACCATGCTGGATAGAGAGTCCACCATATTACTCCCTCTTCATGATCCATGCTGGACAGAGAGACCACTATATTACTCTCTCTTCATGAGCCATGCTGAATAGAGACCACCATATTACTCCCTCTTCTTGAGCCATGCTGGATAGAGAGACCACTATATTACTCCCTCTTCATGAGCAATGCTGGATAGAGAGACCACTACATTACTCCCTCTTCATGATCCATGCTGGATAGAGACCACTATATTACTCCCTCTTCATGAGCCATGCTGGATAGAGACCACTATATTACTCCCTCTTCATGAGCCATGCCAGATAGAGAGACCACTACATTACTCCCTCTTCATGATCCATGCTGGATAGAGACCAATATATTACTCCCTCTTTATGAGCCATGCTGGACAGAGAGACCACTATATTACTCCCTCTTCATGAGCCATGCTCGATCTAGAGACTACTATATTATTCCCTCTTCATGAGCCATGCTGGACAGACAGACCACCATATTACTCCCTCTTCATGAGCCATGCTGGACAGAGACCACTATATTACTCCCTCTTAATGAGCCATGCTGGACAGAGACCACCATATTACTCCCTCTTCATGATCCATGCTGGATAGAGACCACTATATTACTCCCTCTTCATGAGCAATGCTGGATAGAGAGACCACTATATTACTCCCTCTTCATGATCCATGCTGGATAGAGACCACTATATTACTCCCTCTTCATGAGCCATGCTGGATAGAGACCACTATATTACTCCCTCTTCATGATCCATGCTGGATAGAGACCACTATATTACTCCCTCTTCATGAGCCATGCTGGATAGAGACCACTATATTACTCCCTCTTCATGAGCCATGCTGGATAGAGAGACCACTATAATACTCCCTCTTCATGAGCCATGCTGGACAGAGACCACTATATTACTCCCTCTTCATGAGCCATGCTGGATAGAGAGACCACTATATTACTCCCTCTTCATGAGCCATGCTGGACAGAGAGACCACTATAATACTCCCTCTTCATGAGCCATGCTGGATATAGAGACTACTATATTACTCCCTCTTCATGAGCCATGCTGGACAGACAGACCACCATATTACTCCCTCTTCATGAGCCATGCTGGACAGAGACCACTATATTACTCCCTCTTAATGAGCCATGCTGGACAGAGACCACCATATTACTCCCTCTTCATGATCCATGCTGGATAGAGACCACTATATTACTCCCTCTTCATGAGCAATGCTGGATAGAGAGACCACTATATTACTCCCTCTTCATGATCCATGCTGGATAGAGACCACTATATTACTCCCTCTTCATGAGCCATGCTGGATAGAGACCACTATATTACTCCCTCTTCATGAGCCATGCTGGATAGAGAGACCACTATATTACTCCCTCTTCATGAGCCATGCTGGACAGAGACCACTATATTACTCCCTCTTCATGAGCCATGCTGGATAGAGAGACCACTATATTACTCCCTCTTCGTGAGCCATGCTGGATAGAGAGAACACTATATTTCTCCTTCTTCATGAACCATGCTGGATAGAGAGTCCACCATATTACTCCCTCTTCATGAGCAATGCTGGATAGAGACAACTATATTACTCCCTCTTCATGAGCAATGCTGGATAGAGAGACCACTATATTACTCCCTCTTCATGAGCAATGCTGGATAGAGAGACCACTATATTAATCCCTCTTCATGAGCCATGCTGGACAGAGACCACTATATACCTCCCTCTTCATGAGCCATGCTGGACAGAGACCACCATATTACTCCCTCTTCATGAGCCGTGCTGGATAGAGACCACTATATTACTCCCTCTTCATGAGCAATGCTGGATAGAGAGACCACTATATTACTCCCTCTTCATGATCCATGCTGGATAGAGAGACCACTATATTACTCCCTCTTCCTGAGCCATGATGGATAGAGAGACCACTATATTACTCCCTCTTCATGAGCCATGCTGGACAGAGACCACCATATTACTCCCCTCTTCATGAGCCATGCTGGATAGAGACCACCACATTACTCCGTCTTCATGAGCCATGCTGGATAGAGACCACTATATTACTCCCTCTTCATGAGCCATGATGAATAGAGAGACCACTATATTACTTCATCTTCATGAGCCATGCTGGACAGAGACCACCATATTACTCCCCTCTTCATGAGCCATGCTGGATAGAGAGACCACTATATTACTCCCTCTTCATGAGCCATGCTGGATAGAGAGACCACTATATTACTCCCTCTTCATGAGCCATGCTGGATAGAGAGACCACTATATTACTCCCTCTTCATGAGCCATGCTGGATAGAGAGACCACTATATTACTCCCTCTTCATGATCCATGCTGGATAGAGACCACTATATTACTCCCTCTTCATGACCCATGCTGGATAGAGACCACTATATTACTCCCTCTTCATGAGCCATGCTGGACAGAGACCACTATATTACTCCCTCTTCATGAGCCATGCTGGATAGAGAGACCACTATATTACTCCCTCTTCATGAGCAATGCTGGATAGAGAGACCACTATATTACTCCCTCTTCATGATCCATGCTGGATAGAGACCACTATATTACTCCCTCTTCATGAGCCATGCTGGATAGAGACCACTATATTACTCCCTCTTCATGAGCCATGCTGGATAGAGAGACCACTATAATAATCCCTCCTCATGAGCAATGCTGGACAGAGACCACTATATTACTCCCTCGTCATGAGCCATGCTAGACAGAGACCACCATATTACTCCCTCTTCATGATCCATGCTGGATAGAGACCACTATATTATTCCCTCTTCGTGAGCAATGCTGGATAGAGAGACCACTATATTACTCCCTCTTCCTGAGCCATGCTGGATAGAGAGACCACTATATTACTCCCTCTTCATGAGCCATGCTGGACAGAGACCACCATATTACTCCCCTCTTCATGAGCCATGCTGGATAGAGACCACCACATTACTCCGTCTTCATGAGCCATGCTGGATAGAGACCACTATATTACTCCCTCTTCATGAGCCATGATGAATAGAGAGACCACTATATTACTTCATCTTCATGAGCCATGCTGGACAGAGACCACCATATTACTCCCCTCTTCATGAGCCATGCTGGATAGAGAGACCACTATATTACTCCCTCTTCATGAGCCATGCTGGATAGAGAGACCACTATATTACTCCCTCTTCATGAGCCATGCTGGATAGAGAGACCACTATATTACTCCCTCTTCATGATCCATGCTGGATGGAGACCACTATATTACTCCCTCTTCATGACCCATGCTGGATAGAGACCACTATATTACTCCCTCTTCATGAGCCATGCTGGATAGAGAGACCACTATATTACTCCCTCTTCATGAGCCATGCTGGACAGAGACCACTATATTACACCCTCTTCATGAGCCATGCTGGATAGAGAGACCACTATATTACTCCATCTTCATGAGCCATGCTGGATAGAGAGAACACTATATTTCTCCTTCTTCATGAGCCATGCTGGATAGAGAGACCACTATATTACTCCCTCTTCATCAGCCATGCTGGATAGAGAGACCACTATATTAGTCTCTCTTCATGAGCCATGCTGGATAGAGAGACCACTATAATAATCCCTCCTCATGAGCAATGGTGGACAGAGACCACTATATTACTCCCTCGTCATGAGCCATGCTAGACAGAGACCACCATATTACTCCCTCTTCATGATCCATGCTGGATAGAGACCACTATATTACTCCCTCTTCGTGAGCAATGCTGGATAGAGAGACCACTATATTACTCCCTCTTCCTGAGCCATGATGGATAGAGAGACCACTATATTTCTCCCTCTTCATGAGCCATGCTGGACAGAGACCACCATATTACTCCCCTCTTCATGAGCCATGCTGGATAGAGACCACCACATAACTCCGTCTTCATGAGCCATGCTGGATAGAGACCACTATATTACTCCCTCTTCATGAGCCATGATGGATAGAGAGACCACTATATTACTTCATCTTCATGAGCCATGCTGGACAGAGACCACCATATTACTCCCCTCTTCATGAGCCATGCTGGATAGAGAGACCACTATATTACTCCCTCTTCATGAGTCATGCTGGATAGAGAGAACACTATATTACTCCCTCTTCATGAGCAATGCTGGATAGAGACCACTATATTACTCCCTCTTCATGAGCCATGCTGGATAGAGACCACTATATTACTCCCTCTTCATGAGCCATGCTGGACAGAGAGACCACTATATTACTCCCTCTTCATGAGCCATGCTGAACAGAGAGACCACTATATTACTCCCTCTTCATGAGCCATGCTGGATAGAGAGACCACTCTATTACTCCCTGTTCATGAGCCATGCTGAACAGAGAGACCACTATATTACTCCCTCTTCATGAGCCATGCTGGATATAGAGACCACTATATTACTCTCTCTTCATGAGCCATGCTGGATATAGAGACTACTATATTACTCCCTCTTCATGAGCAATGCTGGACAGAGAGACCACCATATTGCTCCCTCTTCATGAGCCATGCTGGACAGAGACCACTATATTACTCCCTCTTCATGATCCATGCTGGATAGAGACCACTATATTACTCCCTCTTCATGAGCAATGCTGTATAGAGAGACCACTATATTACTCCCTCTTCATGAGCCATGCTGGATAGAGACCACTATATTACTCCCTCTTCATGATCCATGCTGGATAGAGACCACTATATTACTCCCTCTTCATGAGCCATGCTGGATAGAGACCACTATATTACTCCCTCTTCATGAGCCATGCTGGATAGAGAGACCACTATATTACTCCCTCTTCATGAGCCATGCTGGACAGAGACCACTATATTACTCCCTCTTCATGAGCCATGCTGGATAGAGAGACCACTATATTACTCCATCTTCATGAGCCATGCTGGATAGAGAGAACACTATATTTCTCCTTCTTCATGAGCCATGCTGGACAGAGAGACCACTATATTACTCCCTTTTCATCAGCCATGCTGGATAGAGAGACCACTATATTAGTCTCTCTTCATGAGCCATGCTGGATAGTGAGACCACTATAATAATCCCTCCTCATGAGCAATGCTGGACAGAGACCACTATATTACTCCCTCTTCATGAGCCATGCTAGACAGAGACCACCATATTACTCCCTCTTCATGATCCATGCTGGATAGAGACCACTATATTACTCTCTCTTCATGAGCAATGCTGGATAGAGAGACCACCATATCACTCCCTCTTCCTGAGCCAGGATGGATAGAGAGACCACTATATTACTCCCTCTTCATGAGCCATGCTGGACAGAGACCACCATATTACTCCCCTCTTCATGAGCCATGCTGGATAGAGACCACCACATTACTCCGTCTTCATGAGCCATGCTGGATATAGAGACCACTATATTACTCCCTCTTCATGAGCCATGCTGGATATAGAGACCACTATATTACTCCCTCTTCATGAGCCATGCTGGACAGAGAGACCACCATATTACTCCCTCTTCATGAGCCATGCTGGATAGAGAGACCACTATATTACTCCTTCTTCATGATCCATGCTGGATATAGAGACCACTATATTACTCCCTCTTCATGAGCCATGCTGGATATAGAGACCACTATATTACTCCCTCTTCATGATCCATGCTGGATATAGAGACCACTATATTACTCCCTCTTCATGATCCATGCTGGATATAGAGACCACTATATTACTCCCTCTTCATGAGCCATGCTGGACATAGAGACCACTATATTACTCCCTCTTCATGATCCATGCTGGATATAGAGACCACTATATTACTCCCTCTTCATGAGCCATGCTGGATAGAGAGACCACTATATTACTCCCTCTTCATGATCCATGCTGGATATAGAGACCACTATATTACTCCCTCTTCATGATCCATGCTGGATATAGAGACCACTATATTACTCCCTCTTCATGAGCCATGCTGGATATAGAGACCACTATATTACTCCCTCTTCATGAGCCATGCTGGATATAGAGACCACTATATTACTCCCTCTTAATGAGCCATGCTGGATATAGAGACTACTATATTACTCCCTCTTCATGAGCCATGCTGGACAGAGAGACCACCATATTACTCCCTCTTCATGAGCCATGCTGGATAGAGAGACCACTATATTACTCCCTCTTCATGAGCCATGCTGGACAGAGAGACCACCATATTACTCCCTCTTCATGAGCCATGCTGGACAGAGACCACTATATTGTGTAGGGTGCCGTCTTTCGGATGGGACGTTAAACGGGTGTCCTGACTCTCTGAGGTCATTAAAGATCCCATGGCACTTATCGTAAGAGTAGGGGTGTTAACCCCGGTGTCCTGGCTAAATTCCCAATCTGGCCCTCAAACCATCATGGTCACCTAATAATCCCCAGTTTACAATTGGCTCATTCATCCCCCTCCTCTCCCCTGTAACTATTCCCCAGGTCGTTGCTGCAAATGAGAACGTGTTCTCAGTCAACTTACCTGGTAAAATAACAGTAAAATAAAATAAAATAAAATATTACTCCCTCTTCATGAGCCATGCTGTATAGAGAGACCACTATATTACTCCCTTTTCATGAGCCATGCTGTATAGAGAGACCACTATATTACTCCCTCTTCATGAGCCATGCTGTATAGAGAGACCACTATATTACTCCCTCTTCATGAGCCATGCTGGATAGAGAGACCACTATATTACTCCCTCTTCATGAGCCATGCTGGATAGAGAGACCACTATATTACTCCCTCTTCATGAGCCATGCTGGATAGAGAGACCACTATATTACTCCCTCTTCATGAGCCATGCTGGACAGAGACAACCATAATACTCCCTCTTCATGAGCCATGCTGGATAGAGACCACTATATTACTCCCTCTTCATGAGCCATGCTGGATATAGAGACTACTATATTACTCCCGCTTCATGGACCATGCTGGACAGAGAGACCACCATATTACTCCCTCTTCATGAGCCATGCTGGACAGAGACCACTATATTACTCCCTCTTCATGAGCCATGCTGTATAGAGAGACTACTATATTACTCCCTCTTCATGAGCCATGCTGTATAGAGAGACCACTATATTACTCCCTCTTCATGAGCCATGCTGTATAGAGAGACCACTATATTACTCCCTCTTCATGAGCCATGCTGGATAGAGAGACCACTATATTACTCCCTCTTCATGAGCCATGCTGGATAGAGACCACTATATTACTCCCTCTTCATGAGCCATGCTGGACAGAGAGACCACTATATTACTCCCTCTTTATGAGCCAAGCTGGACAGAGACCACTATATTACTCCCTCTTCATGAGCCATTCTTGACAGAGAGACCACTATATTACTCCCTCTTTATGAGCCATGCTGGACAGAGACCACTATATTACTCCCTCTTCATGAGCCATTCTTGACAGAGAGACCACTATATTACTCCCTCTTTATGAGCCATGCTGAACAGAGAGATCACTATATTACTCCCTCTTCATGAGCCATGCTGAACAGAGAGACCACTATATTACTCCCTCTTCATGAGCCATGCTGGACAGAGAGACCACTATATTACTCCCTCTTTATGAGCCATGCTGAACAGAGAGACCACTATATTACTCCCTCTTCATGAGCCATGCTGAACAGAGAGACCACTATATTACTCCCTCTTCATGAGCCATGCTGTATAGAGAGACCACTATATTACTCCCTCTTCATGAGCCATGCTGGATATAGAGACCACTATATTACTCCATCTTCATGAGCCATGCTGGATAGAGAGAACACTATATTTCTCCTTCTTCATGAGCCATGCTGGATAGAGAGACCACTATATTACTCCCTCTTCATCAGCCATGCTGGATAGAGAGACCACTATATTAGTCTCTCTTCATGAGCCATGCTGGATAGAGAGACCACTATAATAATCCCTCCTCATGAGCAATGGTGGACAGAGACCACTATATTACTCCCTCGTCATGAGCCATGCTAGACAGATACCACCATATTACTCCCTCTTCATGATCCATGCTGGATAGAGACCACTATATTACTCCCTCTTTGTGAGCAATGCTGGATAGAGAGACCACTATATTACTCCCTCTTCCTGAGCCATGATGGATAGAGAGACCACTATATTTCTCCCTCTTCATGAGCCATGCTGGACAGAAACCACCATATTACTCCCCTCTTCATGAGCCATGCTGGATTGAGACCACCACATAACTCCGTCTTCATGAGCCATGCTGGATAGAGACCACTATATTACTCCCTCTTCATGAGCCATGATGGATAGAGAGACCACTATATTACTTCATCTTCATGAGCCATGCTGGACAGAGACCACCATATTACTCCCCTCTTCATGAGCCATGCTGGACAGAGAGACCACTATATTACTCCCTCTTCATGAGCCATGCTGGATAGACACCACCACATTACTCCCTCTTCACGAGCCATGCTCGATAGAGACCACTATATTACTCCCTCTTCATGAGCCATGCTGGATAGAGAGAACACTATATTACTCCCTCTTCATGAGCCATGCTGGATAGAGAGACCACTATATTACTCCCTCTTCATGGGCCATGCTGGATAGAGACCACTATATTACTCCCTCTTCATGAGCCATGCTGGATAGAGAGACCACTATATTACTCCCTCTTCATGAGCCATGCTGGACAGAGACCACTATATTACTCCCTCTTCATGAGCCATGCTGAACAGAGAGACCACTATATCACTCCCTCTTCATGAGCCATGCTGGATAGAGAGACCACTATATTACTCCCTCTTCATGAGCCATGCTGGATAGAGAGACCACTATATTACTCCCTCTTCATGAGCCATGCTGGATAGAGAGACCACTATATCACTCCCTCTTCATGAGCCATGCTGGATAGAGAGACCACTATATTACTCCCTCGTCATGAGCCATGCTAGACAGAGACCACCATATTACTCCCTCTTCATGATCCATGCTGGATAGAGACCACTATATTACTCCCTCTTCGTGAGCAATGCTGGATAGAGAGACCACTATATTACTCCCTCTTCCTGAGCCATGATGGATAGAGAGACCACTATATTTCTCCCTCTTCATGAGCCATGCTGGACAGAGACCACCATATTACTCCCCTCTTCATGAGCCATGCTGGATAGAGACCACCACATAACTCCGTCTTCATGAGCCATGCTGGATAGAGACCACTATATTACTCCCTCTTCATGAGCCATGATGGATAGAGAGACCACTATATTACTTCATCTTCATGAGCCATGCTGGACAGAGACCACCATATTACTCCCCTCTTCATGAGCCATGCTGGATAGAGAGACCACTATATTACTCCCTCTTCATGAGTCATGCTGGATAGACACCACCACATTACTCCCTCTTCATGAGCCATGCTGGATAGAGAGACCACTATATTACTCCCTCTTCATGAGCCATGCTGGACAGAGAGACCACTATATTACTCCCTCTTCATGAGCCATGCTGAACAGAGAGACCACTATATTACTCCCTCTTCATGAGCCATGCTGGATAGAGAGACCACTCTATTACTCCTTGTTCATGAGCCATGCTGAACAGAGAGACCACTATATTACTCCCTCTTCATGAGCCATGCTGGATATAGAGACCACTATATTACTCTCTCTTCATGAGCCATGCTGGATATAGAGACTACTATATTACTCCCTCTTCATGAGCAATGCTGGACAGAGAGACCACCATATTACTCCCTCTTCATGAGCCATGCTGGACAGAGACCACTATATTACTCCCTCTTCATGATCCATGCTGGATAGAGACCACTATATTACTCCCTCTTCATGAGCAATGCTGGATAGAGACCACTATATTACTCCCTCTTCATGATCCATGCTGGATAGAGACCACTATATTACTCCCTCTTCATGAGCCATGCTGGATAGAGACCACTATATTACTCCCTCTTCATGAGCCATGCTGGATAGAGAGACCACTATATTACTCCCTCTTCATGAGCCATGCTGGACAGAGACCACTATATTACTCCCTCTTCATGAGCCATGCTGGATAGAGAGACCACTATATTACTCCCTCTTCATGAGCCATGCTGGATAGAGACCACTATATTACTCCCTCTTCATGAGCCATGCTGGATAGAGAGACCACTATATTACTCCCTCTTCATGAGCCATGCTGGACAGAGACCACTATATTACACCCTCTTCATGAGCCATGCTGGATAGAGACCACTATATTACTCCTTCTTCATGAGCCATGCTGGATAGAGAGACCACTATATTACTCCCTTTTCATCAGCCATGCTGGATAGAGAGACCACTATATTAGTCTCTCTTCATGAGCCATGCTGGATAGAGAGACCACTATAATAATCCCTCCTCATGAGCAATGCTGGACAGAGACCACTATATTACTCCCTCTTCATGAGCCATGCTAGACAGAGACCACCATATTACTCCCTCTTCATGATCCATGCTGGATAGAGACCACTATATTACTCCCTCTTCATGAGCAATGCTGGATAGAGAGACCACCATATCACTCCCTCATCCTGAGCCAGGATGGATAGAGAGACCACTATATTACTCCCTCTTCATGAGCCATGCTGGACAGAGACCACCATATTACTCCCCTCTTCATGAGCCATGCTGGATAGAGACCACCACATTACTCCGTCTTCATGAGCCATGCTGGATATAGAGACCACTATATTACTCCCTCTTCATGAGCCATGCTGGATATAGAGACCACTATATTACTCCCTCTTCATGAGCCATGCTGGACAGAGAGACCACCATATTACTCCCTCTTCATGAGCCATGCTGGATAGAGAGACCACTATATTACTCCCTCTTCATGATCCATGCTGGATATAGAGACCACTATATTACTCCCTCTTCATGAGCCATGCTGGATATAGAGACCACTATATTACTCCCTCTTCATGATCCATGCTGGATATAGAGACCACTATATTACTCCCTCTTCATGATCCATGCTGGATATAGAGACCACTATATTACTCCCTCTTCATGAGCCATGCTGGACATAGAGACCACTATATTACTCCCTCTTCATGATCCATGCTGGATATAGAGACCACTATATTACTCCCTCTTCATGAGCCATGCTGGATAGAGAGACCACTATATTACTCCCTCTTCATGATCCATGCTGGATATAGAGACCACTATATTACTCCCTCTTCATGATCCATGCTGGATGTAGAGACCACTATATTACTCCCTCTTCATGAGCCATGCTGGATATAGAGACCACTATATTACTCCCTCTTCATGAGCCATGCTGGATATAGAGACCACTATATTACTCCCTCTTCATGAGCCATGCTGGATATAGAGACTACTATATTACTCCCTCTTCATGAGCCATGCTGGACAGAGAGACCACCATATTACTCCCTCTTCATGAGCCATGCTGGATAGAGAGACCACTATATTACTCCCTCTTCATGAGCCATGCTGGACAGAGAGACCACCATATTACTCCCTCTTCATGAGCCATGCTGGACAGAGACCACTATATTGTGTAGGGTGCCGTCTTTCGGATGGGACGTTAAACGGGTGTCCTGACTCTCTGAGGTCATTAAAGATCCCATGGCACTTATCGTAAGAGTAGGGGTGTTAACCCCGGTGTCCTGGCTAAATTCCCAATCTGGCCCTCAAACCATCATGGTCACCTAATAATCCCCAGTTTACAATTGGCTCATTCATCCCCCTCCTCTCCCCTGTAACTATTCCCCAGGTCGTTGCTGCAAATGAGAACGTGTTCTCAGTCAACTTACCTGGTAAAATAACAGTAAAATAAAATAAAATAAAATATTACTCCCTCTTCATGAGCCATGCTGTATAGAGATACCACTATATTACTCCCTTTTCATGAGCCATGCTGTATAGAGAGACCACTATATTACTCCCTCTTCATGAGCCATGCTGTATAGAGAGACCACTATATTACTCCCTCTTCATGAGCCATGCTGGATAGAGAGACCACTATATTACTCCCTCTTCATGAGCCATGCTGGATAGAGACCACTATATTACTCCCTCTTCATGAGCCATGCTGGATAGAGAGACCACTATATTACTCCCTCTTCATGAGCCATGCTGGACAGAGACAACCATAATACTCCCTCTTCATGAGCCATGCTGGATAGAGACCACTATATTACTCCCTCTTCATGAGCCATGCTGGATATAGAGACTACTATATTACTCCCGCTTCATGGACCATGCTGGACAGAGAGACCACCATATTACTCCCTCTTCATGAGCCATGCTGGACAGAGACCACTATATTACTCCCTCTTCATGAGCCATGCTGTATAGAGAGACTACTATATTACTCCCTCTTCATGAGCCATGCTGTATAGAGAGACCACTATATTACTCCCTCTTCATGAGCCATGCTGTATAGAGAGACCACTATATTACTCCCTCTTCATGAGCCATGCTGGATAGAGAGACCACTATATTACTCCCTCTTCATGAGCCATGCTGGATAGAGACCACTATATTACTCCCTCTTCATGAGCCATGCTGGACAGAGAGAGCACTATATTACTCCCTCTTTATGAGCCATGCTGAACAGAGAGACCACTATATTACTCCCTCTTCATGAGCCATGCTGGACAGAGAGACCACTATATTACTCCCTCTTTATGAGCCATGCTGGACAGAGACCACTATATTACTCCCTCTTCATGAGCCATTCTTGACAGAGAGACCACTATATTACTCCCTCTTCATGAGCCATGCTGAACAGAGAGATCACTATATTACTCCCTCTTCATGAGCCATGCTGAACAGAGAGACCACTATATTACTCCCTCTTCATGAGCCATGCTGGACAGAGAGACCACTATATTACTCCCTCTTCATGATCCATGCTGGATAGAGACCACTATATTACTCCCTCTTCATGAGCCATGCTGAACAGAGAGACCACTATATTACTCCCTCTTCATGAGCCATGCTGAACAGAGAGACCACTATATTACTCCCTCTTCATGAGCCATGCTGTATAGAGAGACCACTATATTACTCCCTCTTCATGAGCCATGCTGGATATAGAGACCACTATATTACTCCATCTTCATGAGCCATGCTGGATAGAGAGAACACTATATTTCTCCTTCTTCATGAGCCATGCTGGATAGAGAGACCACTATATTACTCCCTCTTCATCAGCCATGCTGGATAGAGAGACCACTATATTAGTCTCTCTTCATGAGCCATGCTGGATAGAGAGACCACTATAATAATCCCTCCTCATGAGCAATGGTGGACAGAGACCACTATATTACTCCCTCGTCATGAGCCATGCTAGACAGAGACCACCATATTACTCCCTCTTCATGATCCATGCTGGATAGAGACCACTATATTACTCCCTCTTTGTGAGCAATGCTGGATAGAGAGACCACTATATTACTCCCTCTTCCTGAGCCATGATGGATAGAGAGACCACTATATTTCTCCCTCTTCATGAGCCATGCTGGACAGAAACCACCATATTACTCCCCTCTTCATGAGCCATGCTGGATTGAGACCACCACATAACTCCGTCTTCATGAGCCATGCTGGATAGAGACCACTATATTACTCCCTCTTCATGAGCCATGATGGATAGAGAGACCACTATATTACTTCATCTTCATGAGCCATGCTGGACAGAGACCACCATATTACTCCCCTCTTCATGAGCCATGCTGGATAGAGAGACCACTATATTACTCCCTCTTCATGAGCCATGCTGGATAGACACCACCACATTACTCCCTCTTCACGAGCCATGCTCGATAGAGACCACTATATTACTCCCTCTTCATGAGCCATGCTGGATAGAGAGACCACTATATTACTCCCTCTTCATGAGCCATGCTGGATAGAGAGACCACTATATTACTCCCTCTTCATGGGCCATGCTGGATAGAGACCACTATATTACTCCCTCTTCATGAGCCATGCTGAACAGAGAGACCACTATATCACTCCCTCTTCATGATCCATGCTGGATAGAGACCACTATATCACTCCCTCTTCATGATCCATGCTGGATAGAGACCACTATATTACTCCCTCTTCATGAGCCATGCTGAACAGAGAGACCACTATATCACTCCCTCTTCATGATCCATAATGGATAGAGACCACTATATTACTCCCTCTTCATGAGCCATGCTGAACAGAGAGACCACTATATTACTCCCTCTTCATGAGCCATGCTGAACAGAGAGACCACTATATTACTCCCTCTTCATGAGCCATGCTGAACAGAGAGACCACTATATTACTCCCTCTTCATGGGCCATGCTGGATAGAGAGACCACTCTATTACTCCCTCTTCATGAGCCATGCTGAACAGAGAGACCACTATATTACTCCCTCTTCATGAGCCATTCTGGATATAGAGACCATTATATTACTCTCTCTTCATGAGCCATGCTGGATATAGAGACTACTATATTACTCCCTCTTCATCAGCCATGCTGGATAGAGAGACCACTATATTAGTCTCTCTTCATGAGCCATGCTGGATAGAGAGACCACTATAATAATCCCTCCTCATGAGCAATGCTGGACAGAGACCACTATATTACTCCCTCTTCATGAGCCATGCTGGACAGAGACCACTATATTACTCCCTCTTCATGATCCATGCTGGATAGAGACCACTATATTACTCCCTCTTCATGAGCCATGCTGGATAGAGACCACTATATTACTCCCTCTTCATGAGCCATGCTGGATAGAGAGACCACTATATTACTCCCTCTTCATGAGCCATGCTGGACAGAGACCACTATATTACTCCCTCTTCATGAGCCATGCTGGATAGAGAGACCACTATATTACTCCCTCTTCATGAGCCATGCTGGATAGAGAGACCACTATATTACTCCCTCTTCATCAGCCATGCTGGATAGAGAGACCACTATATTAGTCTCTCTTCATGAGCCATGCTGGATAGAGAGACCACTATAATAATCCCTCCTCATGAGCAATGCTGGACAGAGACCACTATATTACTCCCTCTTCATGAGCCATGCTAGACAGAGACCACCATATTACTCCCTCTTCATGATCCATGCTGGATAGAGACCACTATATTACTCCCTCTTCATGAGCAATGCTGGATAGAGAGGCCACTATATTACTCCCTCTTCCTGAGCCATGATGGATAGAGAGACCACTATATTACTCCCTCTTCATGAGCCATGCTGGACAGAGACCACCATATTACTCCCCTCTTCATGAGCCATGCTGGATAGAGAGACCACTATTTACTCCCTCTTCATGAGCCATGCTGGATAGAGACCACCACATTACTCCGTCTTCATGAGCCATGCTGGATAGAGAGACCACTATTTACTCCGTCTTCATGAGCCATGCTGGATATAGAGACCACTATATTACTCTCTCTTCATGAGCCATGCTGGATATAGAGACTACTATATTACTCTCTCTTCATGAGCCATGCTGGATATAGAGACCACTATATTACTCCCTCTTCATGAGCCATGCTGGACAGAGAGACCACCATATTACTCCCTCTTCATGAGCCATGCTGTATAGAGACCACTATATTACTCCCTCTTCATGAGCAATGCTGGATAGAGAGGCCACTATATTACTCCCTCTTCCTGAGCCATGATGGATAGAGAGACCACTATATTACTCCCTCTTCATGAGCCATGCTAGACAGAGACCACCATATTACTCCCCTCTTCATGAGCCATGCTGGATAGAGAGACCACTATTTACTCCCTCTTCATGAGCCATGCTGGATAGAGACCACCACATTACTCCGTCTTCATGAGCCATGCTGGATAGAGAGACCACTATTTACTCCGTCTTCATGAGCCATACTGGATATAGAGACCACTATATTACTCTCTCTTCATGAGCCATGCTGGATATAGAGACTACTATATTACTCTCTCTTCATGAGCCATGCTGGATATAGAGACCACTATATTACTCCCTCTTCATGAGCCATGCTGGACAGAGAGACCACCATATTACTCCCTCTTCATGAGCCATGCTGGACAGAGACCACTATATTGTGTAGGGTGCCGTCTTTCGGATGGGACGTTAAACGGGTGTCCTGACTCTCTGAGGTCATTAAAGATCCCATGGCACTTATCGTAAGAGTAGGGGTGTTAACCCCGGTGTCCTGGCTAAATTCCCAATCTGGCCCTCAAACCATCATGGTCACCTAATAATCCCCAGTTTACAATTGGCTCATTCATCCCCCTCCTCTCCCCTGTAACTATTCCCCAGGTCGTTGCTGCAAATGAGAACATGTTCTCAGTCAACTTACCTGGTAAAATAACGGTAAAATAAAATAAAATATTACTCCCTCTTCATGAGCCATGCTGTATAGAGAGACCACTATATTACTCCCTCTTCATGAGCCATGCTGGACAGAGACAACCATAATACTCCCTCTTCATGAGCCATGCTGGATATAGAGACCACTATATTACTCCCTCTTCATGAGCCATGCTGGATATAGAGACTACTATATTACTCCCTCTTCATGAGCCATGCTGGATATAGAGACTACTATATTACTCCCTCTTCATGAGCCATGCTGGACAGAGACCACTATATTACTCCCTCTTCATGAGCCATGCTGGATAGAGAGACCACTATATTACTCCATCTTTATGAGCCATGCTGGATAGAGAGACCACTATATTACTCCATCTTCATGAGCCATGCTGGATAGAGAGACCACTATATTACTCCATCTTCATGAGCCGTGCTGGATATAGAGACCACTATATTACTCCCTCTTCATGAGCCATGCTGGATAGAGAGACCACTATATTACTCCATCTTTATGAGCCATGCTGGATAGAGACCACTATATTACTCCCTCTTTATGAGCCAAGCTGGATAGTGAGACCACTCTATTGCTTCCTCTTAATAACAAATACACAAACACAGCCAGTGTTGCCACAGCCTCAGACCCTTTGGTTCCACTCAGAGGGCTACTATTACGTGTCTGCCTCACACACTCGCGTGTGCTCGCATAAACACACACACACGTTCATGCTTGCCACACACACACACACACACACACACACACACACACACACACACACACACACACACACACACACACACACACACACACACACACACACACACACACACACACACACACACACACGTTCACCTCATTGCAGAGAAATATGGGTGCATCAGGTCCTGAAAGGGATGCTTTTAGAGCGGGCGTGTAGAAAGGTGTCGTATATCATTTCTACATGGATGGCTCCAGCTACAGAGTCCTGGTTTTATTGCAAACCTGTGTTCCCTTTTCAGGAATGTCATGTGCTAGAAAGACACCACGTGGTGATGTGTCTTATGTGCTGTTTTGTCTTTACAATCATGGTTTCTCCCATACTGTAGCCTAAAGACAGAAACATGCATGTTAACACAAGTGTACGTACATGGTAGAGAGTAGAGACACACAGAGAGACAGTGTGAGAGTGTATCAGACACATAGAAGTTAAGTGTAAGTTAAGTGTAAGGATACAGTAGGTTAGAGACACAGTGAAACAGGCTGATTTGTTCTCCTAGGATTGGTATTTTATTCATCAGGACTTGATGCATCCAAGTAAAGGATCATTCGGTTTTGGCACCTTTAAAGATTTCATTTTCAATTTGAGCAACACATTGAAAATCAAAAGAAACAAAGAAATGACTAAGGCTGTGTGAATTTGAAAAATAAAATACATACATATATATATATATATATATTTATATAAAGAATTAAACCAAACCATTTAAAAAAAATCTGTTTTTGTTCAATGTAGATTGTTTGGTTTCTTTCACAAAAGCATAAGATAAAATGAAGTAAATAAAAAAACATAAGAGAAAAAATACTCATGAAACATTACTGGTTTAAACGTTTGCGTCATCACTTTTTTCCCCTTCTAATTATCATTATCCTTTAAAACTTAAGTTTCTCAAGAGCAGATTTGCTGTAATTTTATAGCATGCATTTAATTTCAGAAAATTTGATTCACTTAGCTTCTCTTGTACTATTTCATATTTATCTTGTTGTTTGCCTTTTACGCAAGTATTTATTTTTGTATTTGGCGTCCTCTTCTTTTCCTCCCCCTCTCCTCCTTCCTTTTTCTTCGAGAAGTCGTGTTTGGAGTCTTTTTTTCTTGGTTTGAACTTTGACCCCATTGTTGTTGGTGGTGGTTTCTCTTGAGGGGTTCAACACTCCCATGACGACCCCCCCCCCCCCCTCCCCAAAAAGAAAGCGAACAGGGACTCAGAAAAAGGCGAGAAGGTTCTATTAAAATAATCTCTATTTTTCTACTGTTGACTGTCTGCGTCTGTCTCTCGTCATGTTTCAGCAGCTCTGTCGTGTAGTGTACCTACAGTACTTTCTCTCTGGCTCTGTCATCCTTCCAGCAGATCCTAAAAGAGTCTTTTCTCGTGTTACCAACAGCACTTAGTTTAGTTTACTTGTTTGTTTTTTTGCTTCAGTAAAGTCTGTATCTCTTGATTATTAACTTAATCATTTATTTATAAATGTAATACACATATAGTACCTTTGTTAGAGTTTACAGACTGGGCTAATTCTTACTGAACCCCAAGCTGCAAAAATTCACAGTTTTAATGCAGAAAATAAATGAATAAATATGACAACAAATCAGAGGCATATGGCAGGTGGTATGATGGGAAAGTACAGCAGCTTGTTGCACCACCAAAACTGTGGAGTCAAACTGTCAAAACCAAAAGGTTATGAAATCATGAATCAAATTTAAATCATAACCCTCCCTTTCAGTGCCCCACCCTCATCACCCATCCCCACCCATAAAAATGACTCAGTCTCTAAGGACAATCTGCCCCATTCTCTCAGTACAGCCATTTACTCCAAAGGAAGTCAACAAACCCCTTTAGACTCTCTCAACAATGGTAGATGGGAAAATCATGCAGTTGAATGAAATAAAATCATCAATCTCTATAAACATGGAAACTCATCCTGGCCTATGGTATATTAGAGACCTGTGTGGGGGCCTCCCTGTCTCTGCTCCCCTGGCTCTGCTCTCAGGGCTCCCTCATACGGGTGTGGTGCGGCGGTTGGCTGTGTTGGTGGTGGCTGAGTCTTTTTCCTTCTGAATACAGTTGTGGACCTGCAGGAAGGTATGGTCCCTCTCCGAGTTGTAGGTGGCGGTCGGCGTGCCCCCGGCCTTCAGGGTGTCCCGGGGCAGCGTGTACATGGAGATCTCTGTAGAGGGCAGCGCGCTGAAGGCCTTGAGGCCCACAGGCGAGGTGTCGCGGGAGTGCGAGGGGTCTGTGGACCGGGAGGAGGAGCGCGAGCGGCGCCGGTAGCGGTAACGGTAGGATGGGATGCGTGTGATGGCCGAGGCCTGGAGGTAGCCGGCAGCCCTGGCCCCTGCCCGGAGCTGCCGATGGCGGTCGATGAACATGTGGGCTGCCAGGACGCCCACCATCTCGGCCATTATGAAGGACAGGGCTCCGAAGTAGAAGGACCAGCCGTAGGAGTAGCTGTTCTTCTTCGAGTCGCTCTTAGAGGGGTCCCCTGCGTTGGCTGATATGTACACGATGATCCCGATGATGTTACTCAGGCCTGAGGGAGGGGGGTGGAGGGTTGGGGAGTTGGAGGGGCGAGATGAGAGAACAGAGGAATTATGCAATCAGTTAAGACAGGATATTTACCTTTTCTAGGCATACAACATATGCAGTAGTCCTCCATGAACCTGTTCTACAACTGAGTGCATCTATCTACCACAGTGAATATGCCATTACCAAGACAAACCTTTTCAGACAAGTACCACGGACTCACCAAAGGATAATGTACATACATACTGTACTTCTCACTGTCAAAGACAAAATATTGAAGTGCCTTTGAATGGGGTATGGCAGTAGGTGCCAGGCGCAGCAGGTTTGAGTGTTTCAAGAGCTACAACACTGCTGGGTTTTTCACACTCAACAGTTTCCTGTGTGTATCAAGAATGGTCCATCACCCAAAGGACATCCAGCCCACTTGACACAACTGTGGGACTCACTGGAGTCAACATGGGCCAGAATTCCTGTAGGACATCTTGTAGAGTTCATGCCCCGACAAATTGAGGCTGTTCTGATGTTGAGGTCTAATGTTTTGTTACTCAGTGTATATACATCTACTTTGACTGTAGCGTTTAGTCACGGAGAGAGAGAAGTGTGTGACACAGTAGAGCTGGGATGATGGATCATTGGGAAAGTATGTCAGGGACACCATATTTTTAGAGTTGAATCCCAATGGGTAGCTTCTAGCCCAGCACACAGATCAGGAGAAAATAAGTGGATAAAGAGGGAAGAATGGAGTGCGTGACTTGTGGCTGCTGCTGAGTGGAGGCTGAGAGCTGACTGAGGAGTTGCAGTACTGGGGATGACCAGCAGAGAGAGAGAGACTGCTTGTGCACTGCACCTTAGCTGGATTAGTCAACAGTCTCTTCTTTGCTGGACTTACATCCATCTGTACAACTGTTCTATGTAAGTGAACCATAATAACATTGCATGTTAGTGACTAAAAAGTAGTGACTGAAAACGTTTGCATTTGTGTACACTTTGTATCAATGAAACCAACTCATTTAAAGCTAATCTCCCTAGTTTAACCCTACTATCCCTCTCCACCTTAGTAACTGTTTCTCTCTTTCTTTTTCCCAGTCTTCCTTCCTCTCTTCCTCTACCTGCCCTAGATACACACCCCTTCCTCTCCCTCTTCCCCTCTCTTCTCCTCTCTCTTCCTCTTTCTCTTCCTCTCTCTCTTCCTCTTTCTCATCCTCTTTCTCTTCCTCTCTCTCTTCCTCTCTCATCCTCTTTCTCTTCCTCTTTCTCTTCCTCTCTCATCCTCTCTCTCTTCCTCTTTCTCATCCTCTTTCTCTTCCTCTTTCTCTTCCTCTCTCTCATCCTCTCTCTCTTCCTCTCTCTCTTCCTCTCTCTCTTCCTCTCTCTTATCCTCTCTCTCTTCCTCTCTCTCTTCCTCTTTCTCATCCTCTTTCTCTTCCTCTCTCTCTTCCTCTCTCATCCTCTCTCTCTTCCTCTTTCTCTTGCTCTCTCTCATCCTCTCTCTCTTCCTCTCTCTCTTCCTCTCTCTCTTCCTCTCTCTCTTCCTCTCTCTCTTCCTCTCCCATCCTCTCTCTCTTCCTCTTTCTCTTCTTCTTTCTCTTCCTCTCTCTCTTCCTCTTTCTCATCCTCTCTCTCTTACTCTCTCTCTTCCCATCTTTCTTCCCCTCTTTCTTCCCCTCTCTCTTCCTCTATTTCTTCTTCTCTCTTCCCCTCTCTTTTCTTCTCTCTCTTCCTCTCTCTCTTCCTCTATTTCTTCTTATCTCTCTTCCTTTCTCTTTCCCCTCTCTCTTCCTCTCTCTCTTCCTCTCTCTCTTCCTCTATTTCTTCCTCTCTCTCTTCCTCTATTTCTTATTCTCTCTTTTCCTCTTTCTCTTCCTCTTTCTCATCCTCTCTCTTCCTCTCTCTCTTCCCGTCTTTCTTCCCCTCTTTCTTCCTCTCTCTCTTCCTCTATTTCTTCTTCTCTCTTTTCCTCTCTCTCTTCCTCTCTCTTCCCGTCTTTCTTCCCTTCTTTCTTTCTTCCTCTCTATCTCTTCCTCTCTCTCTTCCTCTCTAGACTCACCTGCAGACACAAAGAAGATCCCTGCACTGAGGATGATGTTGTGGCGTGACTTGTAGAACTCGCTGGCAGCTATACACAGGCCTCCCATGAAGAGCAGGATGACACTGAGGATGGGGAAGATGCTGGAAGCTCGCACCGCACCTGAGAACAGATAGAGGAGGAAAATAAAAGAGGGGGGGGGGCAGGGGGGTTATATAGGGATAGAGAACAAGAGAGCGATAGGATAAATAAAATGGTAAATATAGAGAGAGAGATAGGATAAATAAAATGGTAAATATAGAGAGAGATATAGGATAAATAAAATGGTAAATATATAGAGAGAGATAGGATAAATAAAATGGTAAATATAGAGAGATAGGATAAATAAAATGGTAAATAAATATATAGAGAAAGATAGGAGAGGAAGAATAAGAGCAGGGAACAGTGAAAAATGAGGGAGAGAGAAGAGAGAATGTAACTTAGACTCCCAACATCAGCTCCCTATCTGAGCCACATCATAATCAACAGACCCTCAGCACTTTGAAAGTCTCGATCAACAACAGCCAATGATTGTATCCCTTCAGTGAGCCTTTGTTACCCAACTTTATGTAATCACGCCACCTGACTCCACACAACACAACACAACACTCAGTTAGCACACACAGCTCCCCAGGTTGGAGCGTTGCATTACGCCATATCATGTAGTGCAAATGACATTAACTCCACCAGAGCTCCAGGGGCCTAGCCTGTGGGGTGATGTGGTGCGAAGCTCTTCAAACCAAGCTCGCGTCCTTGGCTGATACTGGTACAGATGACAGAGCAAGAACTGAAGGGTTGAGGTACTGATGACAGAGCAAGAACTGAAGGGTTGAGGTACTAATGACAGAGCTAGAACTGAAGGGTTGAGGTACTGATGACAGAGAAAGAACTGAAGGGTTGAGGTACTGATGACAGAGCTAGAACTGAAGGGTTGAGGTACTGATGACAGAGCTAGAACTGAAGGGTTGAGGTACTGATGACAGAGCAAGAACTGAAGGGTTGGGGTACTGATGACAGAGCAAGAACTGAAGGGTTGAGGTACTGATGACAGAGCTAGAACTGAAGGTTTGAGGTACTGATGACAGAGCAAGAACTGAAGGGTTGATGTACTGATGACAGAGCTAGAACTGAAGGGTTGAGGTAATGATGACAGAGCTAGAACTGAAGGGTTGAGGTACTGATGACAGAGCTACAACTGAAGGGTTGAGGTAATGATGACAGAGCTACAACTGAAGGGTTGAGGTAATGATGACAGAGCTAGAACTGAAGGGTTGAGGTAATGATGACAGAGCTAGAACTGAAGGGTTGAGGTACTGATGACAGAGCTAGAACTGAAGGGTTGAGGTACTGATGACAGAGCTAGAACTGAAGGGTTGAGGTACTGATGACAGAGCTAGAACTGAAGGGTTGAGGTACTGATGACAGAGCTAGAACTGAAGGGTTGAGGTTCTGATGACAGAGCTAGAACTGAAGGGTTGAGGTACTGATGACAGAGCTCGAACTGAAGGGTTGAGGTAATGATGACAGAGCTAGAACTGAAGGGTTGAGGTACTGATGACAGAGATAGAACTGAAGGGTTGAGGTACTGATGACAGAGCTAGAACTGAAGGGTTGAGGTACTGATGACAGAGCTAGAACTGAAGGGTTGAGGTACTGATGACAGAGCTAGAACTGAAGGGTTGAGGTACTGATGACAGAGCTAGAACTGAAGGGTTGAGGTACTGATGACAGAGCTAGAACTGAAGGTTTGAGGTAATGATGACAGAGCTAGAACTGAAGGGTTGAGGTAATGATGACAGAGCTAGAACTGAAGGGTTGAGGTACTGATAACAGAGCAAGAACTGAAGGGTTGAGGTACCGATGACAGAGCTAGAACTGAAGGGTTGAGGTACTGATGACAGAGCTAGAACTGAAGGGTTGAGGAACTGATGACAGAGCTAGAACTGAAAGGTTGAGGTAATGATGACAGAGCTAGAACTGAAGGGTTGAGGTACTGATGACAGAGCTAGAACTGAAGGGTTGAGGTACTGATGACAGAGCTAGAACTGAAGGGTTGAGGTACTGAGGAGCATTAAGGTGTTGAGGATGGAACCCACAGGTGAGACTGAATGTCGTGCTTAGGTCTATAGAGCATAGAGGAAATACTTCAACCTCCTCAGGTCACCCTTGCCCATCCTTCCTTCCTTCTTCCTTATGCCTCCCTCCTCTCTCACTCCCCCATCCTCCCTCTCCTCATATTCTCTCTCCTGTTTAACATGCACACTTAAACTTTCATCAGTCTGGTTACATTTTTTCCACCACTTTTTCACTACTTCACCTTGCCTCTCCGCACGGCTGCCACCTCAGCACTTTCCCCAGCTTCTCCCCAAAATGCTGACGCCGTCGCCGGGGCTGGGTGGCTGTGCGCTGAACTCTGCCGCCTGCACCTCCGCGGGGACCCGGGGCTCCTGGCGGCTCAACCTCCTCCCCTGCCTACCTGCTGCCCGCCTCCCTCCCTTCCCCTCTCATCCTTCCCCCATGCCCTAACGCGCCACATCACACAGCCTCCAATCCCCTCCATGCACGGTAGGGGAGAGGAGAGCCACGGTGAGCCCACAGGCACCCTGGGAGATGGCAGTAGCAGCAGCAGACTGACAGCTGAGGAGGACTGGGCCAAGTGGTGGCCACGGCTGGCTGGGTCACCATCACTCACTCACCCTCCACTGGGCCCACAACAGTAACTACAGTAAGACTGGAGACAGGAGAGACTGAGGAGGCCCTGTAGGGTACTGAGGATGGATGTCCATCAAGACTGTATTGATACTGTATGTGGTTGTGGAGTGTATTGTATTGTATGTATTACTAGTAGGAAGTGTAATTTGTGTTTTATGCCATTATTATTTGAAGTGCTGTATCTATTTCTTAATCTCTCGCTCTGTCTCTCTTTCTCTCTCTCTCTCTCTCCTTCTCTTACCCTCTCCCGCCCCCGCTCTCTCTCTCCCTTTCCCCTTCTTTCTCTCTCTCCATCCCTTCATCCTCCTCCTCTCCCTGTCCTTGGAGCAGAGGGAGTAGTGGGGTGTAGAGTTACAGGTGGCGTGGTGATTAAATATGAAGTTGTCCTGGGAGTTGACCCTGCTCTTTTGTCCCCCTTCTCACACCTCCCCCTCCTCCCTCCATCCCTCCAATCCGGCTCACGTGAACCCTGGAGATATTAAAATGGCCAGTCACTCTACATTACCTGGGAGAGGGCAGAGGGGCTCTTTCTCATCCATCAGCTTCATTTGCACCGACAAAAGAGGGATAAAGGGCCAGACAAATTGTATTGATTGTGGACAGAGAGAGTTTTTAATACTGCAGCTCTCAAGGTGAAGGAAACCTCAGAGAGAGAGAAAGAGAGAGAGAGAGAGAGAGAGAGAGAGAGAGAGAGAGAGAGAGAGAGAGAGAGAGAGAGAGAGAGAGAGAGAGAGAGAGAGAGAGAGAGAGAGAGAGAGAGAGAGAGAGAGAGAGAGAGAGAGAGAGAGAGAGAGAGAGAGAGAGAGAGAGAGAGAGAGAGAGAGAGAGAGAGAGAGAGAGAGAGAGAGAGAAGAGCCAGCTCAGTGGTTGCTGGGTAAGTTTGCCACATTGCGTTAAAAAATGTGCACATTAGGCTGAGTTGAATAATTTAGCTCTTTGGTATGTTCAGCTATCATTTGGGCCTTGTTAAAAAATGAATGTCATTATTTTATAAATGCATTGCTACATTTAATGTGCTTTGAGTCAAATATTTAAGAATCACTTTAAATCTTGAAAGCAACTATAGTATAAAGTTTCGATGGGGAGCTTTTCAAGGGCAAGAGAATGGTATCAGTCAGCCAAGAGTGCCTATGTATTCTTTTTATATTACCCACCATGCTTAGCAGCGCACTCCAAAGTGCACTGACCTTCACAGTAACCTCCCAGCATGCTGTGCCGTCCCTCGCTTCACGCTCTACCTCCGAAACAAAGAAAAGCTGCGGTCCCTGCAGATTTCTTACGCCAGA
Source organism: Salvelinus fontinalis (assembly GCF_029448725.1). Lineage (NCBI taxonomy): Eukaryota > Metazoa > Chordata > Actinopteri > Salmoniformes > Salmonidae > Salvelinus > Salvelinus fontinalis. Next base: position 20,831,757 of record NC_074698.1, read on the forward strand.
ACTCACTCTATTTTACTATAATGTTGAACATGTCGGTGAAGTGTTCGCTTAGTGGATGTATGAAATTCAGACAGGCGTTTTTTTGAGGGCTCCTGTTCCTTCGTTCCAGTGAGGGAATGAGTGAGGGCTGGAGATGGAAATTCTCAGAGGGAGACGGAGAGATAACTATGCCCCAAGGCAGTGAGTGCTGCTACCTCCACCCAGTGAAAAATACATCAGTGTTGCCAAATATAGGAAGATTCACATCTTCCTTGGTTCTTTAAGCGTCTGTCAGGGGTTAGGCTCCAGCCTGGAGGGGTGTGTTTTAACATGGCAGATAACCTGCGGGACGCTGGACAGACAGACAGTGTTCTCCAGCTGAGTAAAGGATTGATTATCACAGTAAGTGAAGGTTCCTCTCCACAGTCATGCCAGTGTGATGTGTGGCTAATAGTGGGCTTTAGTGAACAGTAGTAAGATTTGTGTGAGTGAGAGTAGATGGATTTTGGATTGAGAAACTGCAGTTGTGTTTGAACAGCTCAATTCAGAGCATCACTTCTGATAAGCTTTCCCTAAACTTTCCTGGTGTAATGAAACACATACAGTACACTCACTGTAACAGCTCAACATAATCTATGAACCAACAACACACCGTATGCAGACTAAGTGTCCTGTGATTAATTATCCTACTGCGGCAGGTACAGTATTATCCCATTATCTGAGTAGGACATTATTCTGACTTTGGGCTGCTGGGAGGTGGACTATGGACCCTGTCCTGGGAGGTGGACTATGGACCCTGTCCTGGGAGGTGGACTATGGACCCTGTCCTGGGAGGTGGCTGTGGACCCTGTCCTGGGAGGTGGACTATGGACCCTGTCCTGGGAGGTGGACTATGGACCCTGTCCTGGGAGGTGGCTGTGGACCCTGTCCTGGGAGGTGGACTATGGACCCTGTCCTGGGAGGTGGCTGTGGACGCTGTCCTGGGAGGTGGCTGTGGACCCTGTCCTGGGAGGTGGACTATGGACCCTGTCCTGGGAGGTGGCTGTGGACGCTGTCCTGGGAGGTGGCTGTGGACCCTGTCCTGGGAGGTGGCTGTGGACGCTGTCCTGGGAGGTGGCTGTGGACCCTGTCCTGGGAGGTGGCTGTGGACCCTGTCCTGGGAGGCAGCTGTGGACCCTGTCCTGGGAGGCGGCTGTGGATCCTGTCCTGGGAGGTGGACTATGGACCCTGTCCTGGGAGGTGGCTGTGGACCCTGTCCTGGGAGGTGGCTGTGGACCCTGTCCTGGGAGGTGGACTATGGACCCTGTCCTGGGAGGTGGCTGTGGGGACTCTCTTGTGTCTCAGAAATCTATCAAGCTGGAAAACAATGACCCTGTCTAAATGAAAGCGTTGACCTCTCTGCTGATAGCCAGAGACAGCGGCGACCTCGGTCGCGTCTAGTGTTTCCGAAGTCACTCTCGGCGACGCGGCACATGAAAGGCGGAGTGCTAATCGAGAATGCGCTCTGGAGCCCTGTGATTATCAGCCAGGTCACCGTTTTGATTTGGGTCGAGGTCACTATCACAAAGAGCCTCGCCAGGGCCCACTTCTGTCTGTGTGGGTCGCCTGGGACCTATTTGGGGAGAGGCATCTCTGCCTCCTCACCTTGTCCCCTCCCTGTGTTCTCGCTAAGCCCAAAGCGTTACCAGACAGGCTGGTTATTAAAGTAGTGACACACAGCAGCCCTATGCTATCCTGTCCTTTATCAGCTACACTACCACATACCCTCCATCCTGCCTCATTAGACAGACAGAAAGCAGTCCTGCCTGGGATGGATGTGTCCCTGTCCCTGTCCCTGCCTGTCATTGCTCCTATTAGGATGGGAAAGGCGTAGTGATGACTAATAGTGGCTTGTTAGAGCTGCCCCGCTTTGCCGCCTGTCTGTGAGTGCCAGTGTGCGTGCCAGGCTGCCCGCAGAGATACAGAGCTGGTGTGCGCTGTATTGATTGGCCCAACTACAGTTTAGGCTGGTACCTGGGCAGCTGCAGTGGCACTCCTGAACACTGACGGACCCTGTTCTTACACACTACTTCACTCAGACTATTGTACACATATGTAACACATCAGTGTCTTTACAGTATCTAACCACCTCTCCGCACATGCTGATCACCTCATAATGAAGTAGTAGGGGAGAGTGGGGTAAGGTGAGGGGAGAGTGGGGTAAGGTGAGGGGAGAGTGGGGTAAGGTGAGGGGAGAGTGGGGTAAGGTGAGGTGAGAGTGGGGTAAGGTGAGGGGAGAGTGGGGTAAGGTGAGGTGAGAGTGGGGTAAGGTGATGGGAGAGTGGGGTAAGATGAGAGGAGAGTGGGGTAAGGTGAGAGGAGAGTGGGGTAAGGTGAGAGGAGAGTGGGGTAAGGTGAGGGGAGAGTGGGGTAAGGTGAGGGGAGAGTGGGGTAAGGTGAGGTGAGAGTGGGGTAAGGTGATGGGAGAGTGGGGTAAGATGAGAGGAGAGTGGGGTAAGGTGAGAGGAGAGTGGGGTAAGGTGAGAGGAGAGTGGGGTAAGGTGATGGGAGAGTTGGGTAAGGTGAGGGGAGAGTGGGGTAAGGTGAGGTGAGAGTGGGGTAAGGTGATGGGAGAGTGGGGTAAGGTGAGGGGAGAGTGGGGTAAGGTGATGGGAGAGTGGGGTAAGGTGAGGGGAGAGTGGGGTAAGGTGAGAGGTGAGTTGGGTAAGGTGAGGGGAGAGTGGGGTAAGGTGAGGGGAGAGTGGGGTAAGGTGATGGGAGAGTGGGGTAAGGTGAGGGGAGAGTGGGGTAAGGTGAGGTGAGAGTGGGGTAAGGTGATGGGAGAGTGGGGTAAGATGAGGGGAGAGTGGGGTAAGGTGAGAGGAGAGTGGGGTAAGGTGAGAGGAGAGTGGGGTAAGGTGAGGGGAGAGTGGGGTAAGGTGAGGGGAGAGTGGGGTAAGGTGATGGGAGAGTTGGGTAAGGTGAGGGGAGAGTGGGGTAAGGTGATGGGAGAGTGGGGTAAGGTGATGGGAGAGTGTTGTAAGATGAGGCAGAGTGGGGTAAGGTGAGAGGAGAGTGGGGTAAGGTGATGGGAGAGTTGGGTAAGGTAACAGTTTTGAAAGCAAAGCTTGTCCAAAAAAACTTGTCTCATGGCACAACTTACTCCGGGTACGGGGTAAATTTAGCTGCGGAACAGGATAAGTCAAGCCACCTACAAATGTCTGTACTGAATGAAATATTACCACTACCTTTTCAAAATCATGTCTATCTTCATTTCCCAAACACAATTCAACACAATCACAATCCCTTTTTTTGTATTTTAAGCATCTTTTAAGACAGGCTGAACACCTTACAAACACTTTTAACATAGGCCCTGTTGTTACTTCATATCCAAGCGATAATTCCTTGCATTATGCCTGGAAAGAAAACACTTCAATTTGCTCAACTTACCATTGGCTCAACTTACCCCAAGGCAAACATGACTATATTAGCCCACACAGCTACAAACCTCTAACACAATACATTCATTTGACTTGGTGAAAATCTGTTTTTTGGACTGAACTTGCTTACCACTTTTTCCATGTGTTTTTTTCCTTCACAGACTCCATGACATGATGACCTCTTCCTAAATATTTGGTGAAATGAGACATTTTGTGTATGGTGTCTTAGAAACAATGGTGGCTCAACTTACCCCACTCCTCCTTACCAACACTACCCAACACAGCTCCAGAGTGACTCACAGTGACTCACAGCCAGGGATCACTCTATTGCATTAACACCACATAACACATATTCACACTTAACATCATGTCCATTTACCAGTACATTGCAGTTTTTGGCTTCAGGATATAACCCAAATAGTATGTTGTATACACACACAAAAAACGCACGCATGCATGAACGCACACACACACACACACACGCACGCACGCACGCACGCACGCACGCACGCACGCACGCACGCACGCACGCACGCACACACACACACACACACACACACACACACACACACACACACACACACACACACACACACACACGTACATACACACACACACACGTACATACACACACACACGTACATACACACACACACACACACACACACACACACACACACACACACACACACACACACACACACACACACACACACACACACACACACGTACACACACCAATAAATATGCAACGAGTTCTCTTGACAAAGGCATCTCTTTGAACCTTCTCTCTCTTCTCTTCTCTCTCCCTCTCTCATTGACAGCGTTGTGAGGAGGAAATTAGCATTGGCTCTTAATCAGCCTCCCCCAGCACTGAATGTGCTGATGTGCAGGACAGGGTCATGCTAATCAGGGGCCTCAGCTCCCAGGCACATTGATTTAAAACTACAAACACTTATTAATCCAGCCCGCCCTCCTCCTCCTCCTGCAGGAGGCTGGTGAGGGGAGGATCGCTCATATTAATGCATAAATGGAATGGTATCAAACACATGGAAACTGCGTGTTTGCTGTGTTTAATACCATTCCATTTACACCGTTCCAGCCATTACTATCCTCCTGTGCTCCCAAATTACCATGTCACCAGCCGCCTGTGACACACATATGCACACAAAGTTATCATATGCCCTCAGAGTTGCACACAAGCATGTGTATGCACACTCTCACACTACCCCTATACACGTACACTCTCTATATGCACACAGCCAAAGTTTATTTTCCTACATTTTTTTCTTACATGGAAAAGTACTTTATGACATAGGCCTACAGTGGGCTGCATGCTCTCTGACACTGCAGTCCCCCACTGAATATCGCTCTGTCATACTAACATAACATATCACACAGCAAAATCCCTATCCACACACACCCCTCACACACTCATCCACACACAGACTGGTCACTGGAGCACGGTGGAAAAGAATCTGGGCCACCCGACACATTGAAGTTCCTTCACATGACAGGACTGCTCAGACAATTAAAGACCACATTTCAATTACTGTAATTACCCTCCACTCCACTGCTGATGTCCCCATAGATCAGGCATGCCCGTCTGCCTGCCTGCCTGACAGCACTGTGCCATAGCTAGCTGCTCTGGGTTAGCTTAGCACCAACAGCCCAGAATCACTGCTTGTTCTGTTAGCTTAACATTGACACAGTAGCCTACATAATCACTGCTGTCTGTGTTAGCTTATCTTAGTGTTAGCGTTTACACAAACAGCATAGTAGCCCATAGACTAACACAAGGTAGAGGAGGCGCTATTAGTTTGAACAAACTGAACAGTAAACCTGCTTAGTCTGTTAGCTAGCTTAGCAGCCAGAAAAGCATGATTAGTAGCCCAGAACACAGGGCAGAGGAAGCTCAATTTAAAATTAGCCTGGTACAACAGTGAATGGCATGATAGCACAGAGGGATGCTCCAATACATATGAATAAGACTGGTAATACTGTGGTTTATGTCACGATACCCCACTGTTAGCATGGTACCACAGCACGGACTAACATGGGTCAATACAGAGAAACTCTGCATTCAATGTGGATATGTCAATGTGTGTGTGAAGGAAGGCTAACAAGTGTCCATATGCAGTCACAAATAACTGTTGTGTAATCTCTGTGTTACTGTTACTGTCCCTTTGTTTACGAGATACTGTACATTCTCTCACCTCTGAGTTTATAAGAGCAGGCTTCCATATTTACTGCCTTAATGAGATGTGTAGTTAGAGCGCTGGTACTTGCTCGCTCCACCAGGCCACTAAAATGATCGCCTTTGTCACGCCCTGGCCTTAGTATTCTTTGTTTTCTTTATTATTTTAGTTAGGTCAGGGTGTGACATGGGTATTTATGTGGGTTTTGTAGTGTCCAGGGTGATTGTAAGGTTTAGGGGGTTTATTTAGAGTAGTTGGGTTTATGTTTAGTATAGTTGTCTAGCAGTGTCTATGTTGTGTGTAGTTGTCTAGGAAAGTCTATGGTTGCCTGAGTGGGTTCCCAATTAGAGACAGCTGGTTTCTGTTGTCTCTGATTGGGAGCCATATTTAGGGTAGCCATAGGCTTTAGTTTGTTGTGGGGAATTGTCTATGGTGAACGTTTGTAGCCTGTGTATGTGCACTACGTTTATAGCTTCATGGTCGTTTGTTGTTTTGATAGTTTGTAAGTGTTTTGTTTCGTTTTGCCTTCTTCATAAATAAAAGAAGATGGCTTATTTTCCACATGCTGCGTTTTGGTCCGTCTCTCCTCCACACGATCGTGACAGAATTCCCCACCAACATCGGATCAAGCAGCGTGTGCAACAACAACAGGACCCACCTACACTGGACTACTGGAATTGGGAGGAAATTCTGGACCGTGAAGTACCAGGAGAATATAACCGCCCCAAAGCTGAGCTGGAGGCAGCGAAAGCAGAGAGGCGGAGATATGAGGAGGCAGCAAGGAGACGTGGCTGGAAGCCTGAAAAGCCCGTGAGTACTACCCAAAAATTTCTTGGGGGGGGGCTAAGAGGCAGTGGGCCAAGGGCAGGTAGGAAACCTGCGCCCACTTCCCAGGCTAACCGTGGAGAGCGGGAGTACGGGCAGACTCCGTGTTACGCAGTAGAGCGCACGGTGTCTCCTGTACGGGTGCATAGCCCAGTACGGGTTATTCCACCTCCCCGCACTGGTAGGGCTAGATTGGGCATTGAGCCAAATGTCATGAAGCCGGCCCTACATATCTGGCCACCAGTACGTCTCCTTGGGCCGGCTTACATGGCACCAGCCTTACGCATGGTGTCCCCGGTTTGCCTACATAGCCCGGTGCGGGTTATTCCACCTCCCCGCACTGGTCGGGCGACGGGGAGCATTCAACCAGGTAAGGTTGGGCAGGCTCGGTGCTCAAGGGAGCCAGTAAGCCTGCACGGTCCGGTATTTCCGGCGCCACCTCCCCGCCCCAGCCTAGTACCACCAGTGCCTACACCACGCACCAGGCTTCCAGTGCGTTTTCAGAGCCCTGTTCCTCCTCCACGCACTCTCCCTATGGTGCGTGTCTCCAGCCCAGTGCCTCCAGTTCCGGCACCACGCACTAAGCCACCTGTGCGTCTCCTGAGTCCTGTACACACTGTTATTTCCCCGCACTCGTCCTGAGGTGCGTGCCATCAGTCCGGTACCACGCACCAGGCATATAGTGCGCCTTGAGAACTCAGTGTGCCCTGTTGTTGTTTCCCGCACTAGCCTGAAGGTACGTGTCCTTAGCCCGGTACCTCCAGTTCCGGCACCACGCACCAGGCCTACAGTGCGTCTCAGCCGGCCAGAGTCTGCCGTCTGCCCAACGGTGACTGAACTGCCCGTCTGTATTGAGCCTTCAAAGCCGCCCGTCTGCCATGAGCCTACAGAGTCTTCCGCCAGACAGGAGCCGCTAAAGCCTTCCGCCAGACAGGATCAGTCTGAGCCATCCGTCTCCTCAGCGCCGTCTGAGCCATCCGTCTCCCCAGCGCCGTCTGAGCCATCCGTCTCCCCAGCGCCGTCTGAGCCATCCGTCTCCCCAGCGCCGTCTGAGCCATCCGTCTCCCCAGCGCCGTCTGAGCCATCCGTCTCCCTAGCGCCGTCTGAGCCATCCGTCTTTCCCGAGCCAGTAGAGCCGCCCGTCTGTCCAGAGCCGTCAGAGCCGTTAGTCAGTCAGGAGCCGCTAGAGCCATTCGTCAGTCAGGATCTGCCAGAGCCGCCAACCAGACAGGATCTGCCAGAGCCGCCAACCAGACAGGATCTGCCAGAGCCGCCAACCAGACAGGATCTGCCAGAGCTGCCAACCAGACAGGATCTGCCAGAGCCGTCAGTGAGCCATGAGCGTCCAGAGCCGTCAGTGAGCCATGAGCGTCCAGAGCCGTCAGCCAGCCAGGAGCGTCCAGAGCCGTCAGCCAGCCATGAGCGTCCAGAGCCGTCAGCCAGTCATGAGCTGTTCCTCAGCCCAGAGCGGCTATTTATCCAGAACTGCCCCTCAGTCCAGAGCTGTCTCTCTGTCCGGAGCTGCCTTTCAGTCCGGAGTTGCCCCTCTATCCTGAGCTACCTCTCTATCCTGAGCTACCTCTTTGTCCTGAGCTATCCCTCTGTCCTGAGCTATTCCTCTATCCCGGTGCTGCCCCTTGTGTCGATGTTAACCAAAAGATTAAGTGGGGGTAATATGAGGGTGGTCATTTGTAGGGGGAGATATAAGCTGGGATTGACTATGGTGGGGACCTCGCCCTGAGCCTGAGCCACCACCGTGGTCAGATGCCCACCCAGACCCTCCCCAAGACTTTGTGCTGGTGCGCCCGGAGTTCGCACCTTAAGGGGGGGCTATGTCACGCCCTGGCCTTAGTATTCTTTGTTTTCTTTATTATTTTAGTTAGGTCAGGGTGTGACATGGGTATTTATGTGGGTTTTGTAGTGTCCAGGGTGATTGTAAGGTTTAGGGGGTTTATTTAGAGTAGTTGGGTTTATGTTTAGTATAGTTGTCTAGCAGTGTCTATGTTGTGTGTAGTTGTCTAGGAAAGTCTATGGTTGCCTGAGTGGGTTCCCAATTAGAGACAGCTGGTTTCTGTTGTCTCTGATTGGGAGCCATATTTAGGGTAGCCATAGGCTTTAGTTTGTTGTGGGGAATTGTCTATGGTGAACGTTTGTAGCCTGTGTATGTGCACTACGTTTATAGCTTCACGGTCGTTTGTTGTTTTGATAGTTTGTAAGTGTTTTGTTTCGTTTTGCCTTCTTCATAAATAAAAGAATATGGCTTGTTTTCCACATGCTGCGTTTTGGTCCGTCTCTCCTCCACACGATCGTGACAGACTTTTCATTTATGGGCCTGTATGTGTTTATGTATCTATCGATGGACTCCATATTTGTCGCCAAGGCCACCACTGTTACCCAGCTATACTGTGACATTTCTCTCTAGCTACCTAACACCACACAGTAAATCCAAGTGGACAGTCATAGTAATAATGGTCTCTAATAGAATCCCTTTAAGGCTGTCACTCATGATTAACACATTATCCTGATGACTATCCTCTACCGAGGCAGTGGAGGTCATGTGGTGTAACCCTCCCTCTGGTCCAATGGCTGTGACCATGGTCACGGTCCTGGCCTCAGGTGGAACCGGCGTGACCCACCAGGGCTCAGGGCCGAGCGACCGGCTGCCCATCCCCCCTCTGGAGCTGGTGCTGGAACTTTCATGCTAGGCCACAACCAATGATCTCCCCAATGTCGCCTACACCCCCCATCGCCCCAGAGCCCCCACTGTCCCACCCCTGCTGCCCTACATGCAAGCCCCCGTGTGTGTCCTACCCCAGACCCATTGATTCTATTGGGCCAGATCAGCCCATAATCCAGCCCCCCTCTCTGTATTAACTATGTAGCTCATCACACCATGCTCTGACCCCTAGTGAACCCTGGCTAGGATCCACAAACATGAGACATCTTTACCACAGACTGCCATCATTCTCACTACTGACAGAACATCCACTATAGCTACAACAGACTCACAACGTATTTTCTACTCGTATTTTCTAATCTGACTCTCTGTCTCTGTCTCTGTCTCTGTCTCTCTCGCTCTCTCTCAGTATCTCGCTCTCAGTATATCTCTCTCTCTGTATCGCTTTGTCTGTATCTCTCTCTCTCTCTCTCTCTCTCTCTGTATCTCTCTCTGTATCTCTCTCTCTGTATCTCTCTCTCTGTATCTCTCTCACTAAGGATCTCTCTCTCTATCTCTCTCTCTGTATCTCTCTCTCTGTATTTCTCTCTCTCTGTATCTCTCTCTCTCTCTCTCTCTCTCTCTCTCTCTGTATCTCTCTCTCTCTCTGTATCTCTCTCTCTTTCTGTATCTCTCTCTGTATCTCTCTGTATCCCTCTCTCTCTCTCTTTCTCTTACTTTCTCTCTCTCGGTATCTCTTTCTCTGTATCTCTCTCTGTATCTCTCTCTGTATCTCTCTGTATCCCTCTCTCTCTCTCTTTCTCTCTTACTTTCTCTCTCTCGGTATCTCTCTCTCTGTATCTTTCTCTGTATCTCTCTCTTTCTGTATCTCTCTTTCTCTCTCTGTATCTCTCTCTTTCTGTATCTCTCTCTGTGTCTCACTCTTTCTGTATCTCTCTCTGTATCGCTCTCTTTCTGTATCTCTCTCTCTTTCTGTGTCTCTCTCTGTATCTCTCTCTGTGTGTAAGTGTGGTTATCACAGTAATGTATTTAGGTGTTCTAGTTCCTCCTGCATCAACCGTTTCTTGCATAACTGGGTGTTTTCTTTTACTCCTCTCTTCTCTCTCTCTCTCTCTCAATTCAATTCAATTCAATTCAATTGACTTTATTGACATGGTAAGTTCGTTATTACTTACATTGTCAAAGTATACATATCGAAAAATCAAAATCAAATATATATGTATATATATACAAAATATATATATATTTATATATAAATAAATGGTGGGACCAACAGCAATAATAACAGTAGTAGTGGACATGGGATTACCATTAACAACAACTACAACAACAATATTAATCAGAACAACAATAAATTAAAGCAACAGTAGTAGACCAGTGTCAATATGACTTGAGAAGACATATGACCTGGTATGAAAGACAAAACAAAACTAAGTTAAATGGGAAATATTATCAATATTACTTTGCATTTTTCTCTGGCTGTCCCTCAGGTTGTGGCAGGAGGACACATATTTGGCTGCCAAAACTGCACATTTTGGCTTTTCACCCAATAAATATTTGATTTTTTCTTCATCTTTTATAGTTTCAAATTCTTTGTATTGAGTTATAATTTTGTGAAAGAAATATGCTCTTAGGTCTGAGTATTTGTCACTCTCTCTCTCTCTCTTTCTCTCTCTGCTGCTTAGCGCCCAGTAGAGTAGTGGATGATGGGAGCTCGGACACAGCATGATCTAAAAACCCACTGGCGCTTTAGTATGCCTCAGCTGGGTTATATAACCGTGTGTGGATGTGTGAACCGCCTGGCTATGGGGAGAGCCGAGGATTCACAGTCACTACAGTCACTACTGCAAAGCAGCTTGCTACTGTGTGTGTGTTTGGGGATGTCTGTGTGTCTATGTCTGTGTCTGTCTGTGTATGTTCAAGTATGGGGGAGGGGTGGTGCACGTACGTATTCAAGAACATTCTGTGCCTTTCTTCTGTATATGTCAGATTTGCTCACTTCCTATACTGGTGTAGGCTGGTGTACTGTGAACTAGCAGGTGCTGAATCACAAGATTATATACATCATAGACGAGTCCCCTCAGTCTGAGTGTGAACTCCCTCTGATGTCACTTCCTGTGGGTTTTTACCTGAGGTGACATAATCTCTATTGCATAACCCTTCCCCTCGCGTTCTACCCTGTAAGTGGCTGGCATACTCTCTCTCTCTTTGGTCTCCCTCCAGATGCTCTGTGCAACACCTCATTATGGAAATACCAGCTGTGTGTCCTCCACTAAAGTCAAATGGGCTAAGTATATAAACGAATTCCCTTCACAGACCACACCAACCTGGCTATGATGAAACAGGCAGCGGAGATATTGAAGCTACAGTATGACATCCACCTCTCTCTGAACCTGTCCCAATGTGGCCCACTGTACCCTCATGACCTCACCCTGCCCGACCTTCACAGAAGAGAACACACAAATGTAACACAAACATACAAACGCAGACACACAGACACACTGAGTGGCCTGAATGGGGGCTCACTTTGTCACTAAAGTACAGAGGTACAACTCCAGACTAAAAGACATGCCAGTCACAGACGGGTGTTAGGGGAGAAAGAGAGAGAGAGTGATAGAGGCCTGACCTATATAGGAAGGAGGCTGAAATATTTATGATGTGAGTGTCCTAATTGGCAAGCAACTGGGAGTACTGCGGCCCTCTTGTCCAATCACAGAGCAGGAAGCGGTTAAAACACACACACACACACACACACACACACACAGGTGCATGGTCTGAGATCTGCAGTGTCACCTCGCCCCTGCGCCCTTGTCAAGGCCAGTGACTTCGGGCACCTCGTTAAGGCCCAGCTTCGCTAGGGCTGATCCGGCTTCGTTAAGGCTTCATCATCGTTAGAATCATTACCAGAGCTGTTATCATAACCGTCCTCTCTGGCACATATGGACGAGCACAGTCGCTCAGAGCGTTAAGTCAAACACGGCCTAATTGGCTTCATCTCCAGGACTGGCAGTAACACGCACTGCTCCGCTCTCCTCTTCTCTCAGAGTGGGCTTCGATTACTGTCTGTTCTGATGGAGACCAGGAGATGAACACAACCTGAATCCAGTTCAGTTGTGCATCACTGGGTGGGGGAAGGGAGGGGTCAAATGTCTGGAGCATTGTAAACAGGCGTGGGGCCGAGGCACTGCTCGTAACATGGAAATGTGTGCTAATCAATTGGATCAAAGCATTGATCCACCCAATGGGTTGTTTGTGGTAAAATGACATTTTCCTTCTCCTACATTTTGAGTGAGAACTGTTCAGGAGAAAAATGAGGGGACCTTGCAGCACTTTTTGAATGTACTAGGTCAATATGCAGAGGTAGTGTTAGTTGAACTTATTTGTTTGAAACTCTCAATACTGTGTTGAAACTGTGTATTGTTCTATGAGCATCGTACCATTCACAGTCTCACAGTCACAGGAACCTTGTGAGATGCGGGAGACATGTTTTGATCCCAGTTAGTCCCAAGAGAAACATGAAATATGGAGTGGAAAGGCTATCCTTAGAAGGGCTGTGACAGGGCCTTTTCAACTACAGTATGTTCTGAATGGGGCCAAATAGCAGTTTTTGTGACACTCCCTTCTAACAAGGCCTGCAATCATCATAGAGGGAAACAGAAGGCATGACCATGTTCCAGAGAGTCTTTCAGGAATGGGGTCATAAGAGCTCAACAAAAACGGTTCAAATGCTGGAGCCAAATTCATAGGAAAAAAATGAATTCAACATGCCACATTGACTTCAGAAACCAGCAGAAGCTGTTTATCACAGTGAGCGTTTCAATCTATCTGTTCTCCTCTACTTTTCCTGGCTGGCAAAGTGCCAGGATGTTGTCTCTGGTTTTGAATCTGAATTTAAAGAACTCAACTTAAAAACTTAATCTAAACGCATCTGAGAAGTTTCATTTATAAAACTTTTATAAACTTGAAATGATAGTTTGTAAACTTGATACACAGACAATGAATACAATATCTATCATATTGAAACTGAATATATAAATATTGAATTTGAATATTAAATTAAATGTAAACTGAATTTTAAAACTGAATGCAATATTCACTCAATTCAGTTTCAAATCATGAAATACAAGTTTGTGCGTTACAAATGCAAAAATATTACATTCAAATTCAATATCCTAATACAAGTTCTAAATTATGGAATTCAAATACAATTTCTGTTGGCATTGACATCATGTAATTTTAGGATTGTTACCGCAGCTTGTTTGACACACATTTCCATGTCTTGCTGGCAGTGAGGAAAACAGAGCACAGATCAATGTGGGGAGTTTACAGGGTACACAGTGGACTGTAATACTGCACGTTACGTTACATATGGCAGGCAGTAAAAACAGCCAGGAGAGGAGGAGTGGTGCCTGGTAGAGTTCAGACCAGACAGACAGGCACTCACTAAAAGCAGGATACAGTTTAGAGATATCTAAAAGAACACACAGGCCCACCAGAACTACTGTCACTGTATTGACTGTCAGGGGCTGGGTGGGGAAAGTGGGCTCAGGTATTAAATATGAACTGTCATATAATATGAGTTGTCAGTTGAAGTAAGAGGACGCTTTGTTGGCTGATTTCTGTCCCCCCTTGTCACCTGATTGAAGATTACCTCATATTAAATACTACCCTCTCTCAACAAGATTAGAAAGTACACAGTTGTACATTTGTGTAGTATTTGTGTAGTATTTACACTATTCACTACAATACAGTATCAAATGTGCAGATGAGATGCCCAGACCACACTATCCCTTGAGGCTCACTGGTTCCTCTGTACTGTAAAAGTGAAAGCCAAAGAGAGGAGACTCACGTAAGAAGTACTCAGAGGGGTCCGCTTCATAGTCCGTGTCCTCAGGAAAGTGATCTATCTGTTTACACATCCCTTTAAAGTTCCCTGGAGGAGAAACAAGAGAAAACACACAGGGTCAGAAAAGCAGTCACAGAGGAAAAATATGAATAGAATCAAGAGAAACGCCATGGTAACACAAAGAGTGACATGAGTCAGTTCAAACCCATGTAGGTATGAGTGTACAGGTAACTGCTAAAATAAAGGAAACACCAACATAACATAACACCATAAAGAAAGAGCTTGTGAGATCCACAGGATGCGTTGAATAGAACAGATTAATTATTTTGGAGCAACACAGCACTTAAGGGAAGGTATTGTACACCTGCAGGAAGGAAGGGATGGTGAGGAGGTCCAGTCATGGAGGGAGGGAGGGATGGTGAGACACGGGAGGAGGTCAAGTCATGGAGGAAGGGAGGGATGGTGAGACACGGGCGGAGGTCAAGTCATGGAGGAAGGGAGGGATGGTGAGACACGGGAGGAGGTCCAGTCATGGAGGAAGGGAGGGATGGCGAGACACGGGAGGAGGTCCAGTCATGGAGGAAGGGAGGGATGGTGAGACACGGGCGGAGGTCCAGTCATGGAGGAAGGGAGGGATGGTGAGACACGGGAGGAGGTCAAGTCATGGAGGAAGGGAGGGATGGTGAGACACGGGAGGAGGTCCAGTCATGGAGGAAGGGAGGGATGGTGAGACACGGGAGGAGGTCAAGTCATGGAGGAAGGGAGGGATGGTGAGACACGGGCGGAGGTCAAGTCATGGAGGAAGGGAGGGATGGTGAGACACGGGAGGAGGTCCAGTCATGGAGGAAGGGAGGGATGGTGAGACACGCGAGGAGGTCAAGTCATGGAGGAAGGGATGGTGAGACAAGGGAGGAGGGCCAGTCATGGAGGAAGGGAGGGATGGTGAGACACGGGAGGAGGTCCAGCCATGGAGGGAGGGAGGGATGGTGAGACACGGGAGAAGGTCCAGTCATGGAGGGAGGGAGGGATGGTGAGACACGGGAGGAGGTCCAGTCATGGAGGAAGGGAGGGATGTGAGACACGGGAGGAGGTCCAGTCATGGAGGAAGGGAGGGATGGTGAGACACGGGAGGAGGTCAAGTCATGGAGGAAGGGAGGGATGGTGAGACACGGGCGGAGGTCAAGTCATGGAGGAAGGGAGGGATGGTGAGACACGGGAGGAGGTCCAGTCATGGAGGAAGGGAGGGATGGTGAGACACGCGAGGAGGTCAAGTCATGGAGGAAGGGATGGTGAGACAAGGGAGGAGGGCCAGTCATGGAGGAAGGGAGGGATGGTGAGACACGGGAGGAGGTCCAGCCATGGAGGGAGGGAGGGATGGTGAGACACGGGAGGAGGTCCAGTCATGGAGGGAGGGAGGGATGGTGAGACACGGGAGGAGGTCCAGTCATGGAGGAAGGGAGGGATGTGAGACACGGGAGGAGGTCCAGTCATGGAGGAAGGGAGGGATGCGTGTTTTGGGGATACCTGAGCATGGAGGAATGGAGGAGGATGTGGATCCAGTTCCGGTGTGTGAAACATATGGGCCAGTGATTTGTTTTTGTGGGCAGCAGAGAGATGAATATATAATGAGTGATAGGATCCTGGACATTTAGTCATTACATCCATTCTAGATGGCTGCCGTTTTGCAAGCTCCGACCCAACT
This sequence comes from Salvelinus fontinalis, assembly GCF_029448725.1. Taxonomy (NCBI): domain Eukaryota; kingdom Metazoa; phylum Chordata; class Actinopteri; order Salmoniformes; family Salmonidae; genus Salvelinus; species Salvelinus fontinalis. The sequence continues at coordinate 20,847,403 of NC_074698.1, forward strand.
TTTTTGTGTGCATGCCCGTCACAGGAGTCGCTAGAGCGCGATGGGACAAGGACATCCCTGCCGACCAAACCCTCCTCTAACCCGGATGATGTGCGCCGCCCCATGGGTCTCCCGGTCGCGGTTTTTATCTGACTGGATAATAACATATCCTCCTCACTTCTATAACCAAAGCCTGTATGTATTTATGTATGTAAATGTAACACAAAGCGATGTTAGGAAACATGATGATGAAACGCCACAGAGGAGTGGGCGCTATGCACTTCTCATAAGCACCAGTGACCGGGTTTCCCTAGCCCAGGCAGCACATGCCCTGGTCTGGCTTTGGTGGTCATGCGAGCCTGAGGTTGCTAGTCAGAATGGAGGCCTCTCCGGCAGCAGGTGGCGGCTTGTAAACAAGAGTGGCACAGCTGGTGAGACCTGGAGTGGCTCCAACTGCTGTGCAATGGGAACCTCATCTCCTAATGCTCATTCATTTGGCTGACGCCTCAGTGCCCAGGCTGCCAAGTCACTCGCTCTGTCCTTTCAGAAAGCAGCCTTCCTGGCCTGGCCTGGTCTGGTCTGGCCTGGCCTGGCCTTCTTCCCACTTCCCACTTTTCTCTATACCTTCATCCCTCCATTCCTCCATGCTGTGGTACCACAGAAGGTCCATCCGTGATGGGGTCACTCAAGATCGCACGGCGAAGGAATCACCCAATCCAGAGGTCATTACTGCACCCCTGCTGCCGAGGAGGAAACAGACGAGGAGGAAGCAGACGCCGGGGCATGTGATTGGGCCAGATTACTGTCTCATTAACTTATTAATCTCCTTCTCCCCCCAGTGTCTGTCTAATTAGGTGAACAGGTGATTGTTAGCCGGGTGCCAGGTGTTCCGAGGAGAAGATGGCGGGAAGGCAGGACGGGTGCCGCGGGTGCGGTTGGGTGGGGTGCTGGTTTTGTGAATGGACCCCACGTACGGAGAACGGACCCCCGGCGAGAACCGCTCGGATATGAGAGCGACTTGTGTCTGAAGGAAGAGCTATCAAACAGACTTAACACGGCTCTTCCTTCTGTGCACACTGTGTGTGGTAGGGCTCACAGAAGGCTGAGGGGAGACCGTGTTTGATACCACAGAGGTAACTGTCTGTTAACTCTCTGAGGGTAGTTAAGGTTTCATCAGAGGAGAGTTTGTTGTGATTGTTCCAATGTCATTGAGTTTTGACCGAGCGGTTGGCAGAGGCCATGCTAGGCTGGAGTTTGGCCGCAGCAGAAGAGTGTGGGAACCTCCGTGTGAAACACACACTAATCCTTCCTCGGTGGACAGAGTCCAAAGTGCTGACGGTGTGTGTGTGTCCACTTCTCTCTCACCTTCCCCAGCTCTGGCTCATAATCAAAAAGCACTCATTGATTTCCATCAACAAGCTCTGCAGCAATTAACAAGAGACAGGGAGGAATATATGGGAAAGAGGGAGAGACAGAGGAAGGGCAATGAACAGAGAGAAGGTTGAAGTCCAGAAGAGAGGGGGATAGATCTGCTTCCATTGTCACACTTTCATCATTGTTGGATCGAAACTCATGGGCCTAAAAAGCACATCAAACTCAGTGTGCGACTCTTCCCACCACTGACACCACAGTACAGCCACTGAGCCTCCACAATAAATAACACCTATCAAGAAGTGGGTCAAATGCAGTGAAGGAGAAAAATAAGGAATATCCTGAACTCTTTAATTTCAAATCCATTTCAATAAGGATACGACTGTTTATGTAGTTACACAGCACAGTCGCCACGGAGTTGTCGGAACAAAACTTAGAACATTGAGAACACAGCATCCACCCACAGTGCACCACGTGTCTTTGTCTTATCAACAGCTGACATCACAGAGTGGGAGTATGGTATAGTTAGCTGGCTGTCCCGTCCACAGTTGTGTCATTTGTTCAAGCAGCTGCAGAGAGTAGCCTATTGGGGGAACCACTTCAATTAGTGCGCTGAAAGATTTATGTGACACTTAACCGCTCCAAACTGTCCTTTTCTTGTCAGACATGTAAACTCAGCACGCTGGTAAATGTTTTATACTGACATTTTTATTTTTTGGAAACCTCCTGTACAAAAGTGTGTGACCGTGGGAAGGGTGAAGGGTGGAGGGGGGAGAGGGGGAGAGAAGGGAGGAGGAGGGTGGATGGGGAAGAGGGGGAGAAAGGGAGGAAGAAGGCATATGGGGGGGAAGGGTGGAGGAGGGCGGAGGGGGGAGAGGGGGAGGAAAGGAGGATGAGGGCGGAGGGGGGAGAGGGGGAGGAAAGGAGGAGGAGGGCGGAGGGGGGGAGGAAGGGTGGAGGAGGAGGAAAGGAGGAGGAGGGCGGAGGGGGGAGAGTAGGGGGCAGAGGGGGAGGCCCATCTGGCAGGGGACCCACAACAGGTGTCTGGTGGGTCACGACATCTTCATTCAGCGTTTACAGACAGGCCATAGTATCCACTATGTTACCTCTATCTGAGGGTTGCTCACTATAGCAAGCTGTAGTACTACAATAGCATCATGTCAGTACATACTCAGCCCTGTTGAAAGTGCCTGGTGTTAAAAAGCAATCAAGGCATTGTAAGTATAGCTAGCCTTCTAGCTGGGAGTATAAGTCTTGTGCTAATCATTTATAAAGCAGTTAGCATTAAGAGCAGAGCCAGGCCATGGGACCCTCCTGCACTGACCGACCCACTGGGTCCCATCAGCTGGCTCCATGCTAGGGGTCAGCGCTGGACTTCCTCAATCACCCTAACAACCACTGGCCACCATGACCCCTACTATGGGGATGAGCTATGGCCTAACACCTAGGTCCTTTCCTGTCCTCCCTCTCCCACACTGCCATAAAGACCAGGGTGAGACAGATCCATTCAGGAGAGGAGAGGAGGAAGAAGGGAAGAGGGAGGAGGACAAGGTCAAGTGAGTGGGGCTGGTGGGTGGGTGTAGATTTACAATCGCCCATCCCACAGAGGCTCCTGGTCTGCTCAGACCCTGGATTTTCCGGTCGATGTGCCCCCATTTTCTGTTCCCTATAGATGGCTGTATAGTATGTCTCCAAGGTTGTGTCTTCATGGGGAGATTCCAGTGATGAGGCTGTGATTTGTAAATTGGCCTCTGCTCTGGGGAGTCCTACTCTATTGGCATGACCGTCAACATTCTGAATAAAACTACTCATATTGAAATCAATACATTACATCAATACATCAATACATACATCAATACATACATTCCAAGGTCGGGGTTAACTGTTTAAGAATCACACAGAGGTACTTTTTCCAATGCTATTGAAGCCACAAACACAACCCCTGCTGGGCTGCCTTCTGGTTATCTCCTCAAGCTAGAGTGAGAAAAGTGACATTTTTCTCTCTGGCTTTCACCGAGGAGAGGATTCTTGGCCCTGGTGCTTTGGATTTTTTGACGGTTTAAGTCGGCTGTGGCTTTCCCCACTTGGACGGAAACCACACTCTCTCACTCTTTTTTCTCTCTCTCTGTGTTTCTCCCCCTCTCTCTTTCTCTCTCTCTCTCTCTCTCTCTCTCTCTCTCTCTCTCTCTCTCTCTCTCTCTCTCTCTCTCTCTCTCTCTCTCTCTCTCTCTCTCTCTCTCTCTCTCTTTCTTTTTCGCTCTCTCTCCCAACGTCCGGCTGATAGAAATAAGCACTGGCCCATAAAACCATTTTTTAATGTTTTATTCTTATTTTAATTGTAATCTTTGACTCCCAACACATTTTCTTTCCACACAATTTCCATTCACAGGAAAAGATTACTGAGGGATTATTCAAGATAATTGGGAGTGTTCAATTACCAACTGACCCCCCCCCCCCAACTTCTCCAACTAATATGACATCTGGAAATGCTCTCCCTACTACATGTGTAATACATTTTGGATGTGACACTTGTGCCCAAACAAAAACCACAATGTCTAGACATGATCTAGACCACATGTCCCATTTACAAAAAAAGAAAAGTGGGTTTGATTGATAAAAATGAACAGTGTTGTGAGTAAATGTGTGTGTGTGTGTGTGTGTGTGTGTGTGTGTGTGTGTGTGTGTGTGTGTGTGTGTGTGTGTGTGTGTGTGTGTGTGTGTGTGTGTGTGTGTGTGTGTGTGTGTGTGTGTGTGTGTGTGTGTGTGTGTGTATGGACGCAGGTGAGAGAGCTAAGCATTCCTCCTCTTCCTTAACCACCCCCTCTACTGCTGCTGCATCAGTGGTGTCTAAGACTCCAGAGATTCCCCTAGGACACAACAAAACAGAACATAGAGAACCGGCCAATCCCCAGACCCCTAGCCACAGACAGACACACAGGAGGGCCCGCCCACACACACTGACCTCCTAACAGTAGTGTCACCACCACAGCTCCCGAAACACAGGCAGTAGTTTGTTGTTCTGGGACATAACCATGGAGGAGGTGCGATGAGGTTCTGTTGATGGATGAATAAGGGAGGGTCAACAGGCCTGGTTCAAGTAGGAGGCGTTGTTCAAGGTTGAGAGACAGACAGAGAGAAAAAGAGAGAGGAAACGCAGCTTTGGTGCGCCGGATTCCAGCCGAGTGCTTACTTCTGTGCCGGTGGGCGGAATTCTGGAAAAGTTTGCAGGCAGCTACCTAGTGCGTCAGCAGCAGCCACCCCCCACACATCCCCCTCCCCTCCATCCCCACACATCCCCCTCCCCTCCATCCCCACACCCTCCCTTCTATCCCTCCCCCCTCCCTGCACTGTCCCCACGGCAGCCGTTGCCATGTGGACATCAGAACCAGTCGCTGTGAAAAAAAATAAGAGATTCCTGGTGTGGGGGTTGCCATGGAGACAGTTATCTGGGCCCGACTTGAAGATGATCACATGGGTGGAGCTGATGTTTGGGCCAATCTAGTGATCTGTTTAACCCCTGGACTGACTCACTGCTCACTTGGCTTTATGCAGTGTTCCTACTCACTAAGCTGCCCTACACCTTTATGTTGCTAACCAAGATTAGTATAACATAGCATTCGGCTACCCCTGCACATCGACCTCTACATGTTAGCAACATTCTATACAGTACCAGTCAAAAGTTTGGACACACCTACTCATTCAAGGGGTCGTCTTTATTTTTACTATTTTCTACATTGTAGAATAATAGTGAAAACATCAAACTATGAAATAACACACATGGAATCATGTAGTAACCAAAAAAGTGTTAAACAAATCAAAATTGATTTTAGATTTTAGACTCTTCAAAGTAGCCACCCTTTGCCTTGATGACAGCTTTGCACACTCTTGGCTTTCTCTCAACCAGCTTCATGAGGTTGTCACCTGGAATGCATTTCAATCAACAGGTCGTTCTTGGTTAAAAGTTAATTTGTGGAATTTCTTTCTTTCTTAATGCATTTGAGCCAATCAGTTGTGTTGTGACAAGGTAGGGGTGGTATACAGAAGATAGCCCTATTTGGTAAAAAACCAAGTCCATATTATGGCATGAACACCTCAAATAAACAAAGAGAAATGACAGTCGATCATTACTTTAAACATGAAGGTCAGTCAATACGGAAAAGTTCAAGAACTTTGAAAGTTTCTTCAAGTGGAGTCGCAAAAACCATCAAGCGCTATGATGACACTGTCTCTCATGAGGACCACCACAGGAAAGGAAGACCCAGAGTTACCTCTGCTGCAGAGGATAAGTTCATTAGAGTTACCAGCCTCAGAAATTGCAGCCCAAATAAATGCTTCACAGAGTTCAAGTAACAGACACATCTCAACATCCAGCCTTCATGGTTGAATTGCTGCCAAGAAACCATTACTATAGGACACCAATAAGAAGAAGAGACTTGCTTTGGCCAAGAAACACAAGCAATGGACATTAGACCGGTGGAAATCTGTCCTTTGGTCTGATGAGTCTAAATTTGAGATTTTTGGTTCCAACCGTCGTGTCTGTGAGATGCAGAGTAGGTGAACGGATGATCTCTGCATGTGTGGTTCCCACCGTGAAGCATGAAGGAGAAGGTGTGATGGTGTGGGGGTGCTTTGCTGGTGACACTGTCAGTGATTTATTTAGAATTCAAGGCACACTTAACATAATATACAGTACCAGTCAAACGTTTGGACACACCTACTCATTCAAGGGTTTTTCTTTATTTTGACTATTTTCTACATTGTAGAATAAAAGTGAAGACATCAAAACTATGAAATAACACATATGGCATCATGCCTGTAGACTGCTGGAGTACCAAGACAAAACAACCAAAAATGTGTCACTATCCCAATACTTTTGGAGCTCACTGTATAACATTTACAGTTTTGTCTTTGTACTCCAGCATTTAGGACTACACCACGCTTGTGACTCTACAGATCTGTTGGATGCACTTCGACATTAATGTGGATGCTACCATGACTACGGATAATCCTGAATGAATCGTGAATAATGATGACTGAGAAAGTTATAGACTCACAAATATCATACCACTCCAAATATACTAACCTCCCCTGTTGCTGTAATGGTGAGAGTTTAACATGTCTTGGTGGTACGATATTTGTACGTCTGTAACTATCTCACTCACCATTATTCACGATTCATTCAGGATTATCCGTAACCATGGTAGCATCCACATTAATGTAGAAGTGTTTAGACACATATTCTACGCTTATTTACAACAAAAGTGACTCCAAAATGACAATACATTATTAACCGTTCATTTCTACTGGGCACAAAATAATCTGGAACACAACCCAAAAAAACAGCAAATGCATCCAACTAATTTGTAGAGTCAAAGCTTGATGTAGTCATTGCGTGCTATGAATATTGGACCAAATACTAAACTTTTGACAACTTTAATACGCACGTAAGTGAATTTGTCCCATTAGTTTTAGTCCCCTAAAATGTTGGGACTATGTGCAAAAAGTATTGTAATTTCTAAACGGTTCACCCAATATGGATGAAAATACCCTGATATTAAAGCTGACAGTCTGCACTTTAACCCCATAGTCAATGTATCATTTCAAATCCAAAGTGCTGGAGTAGAGAGCCAAAACAACAACATAAATTGTCACTGTCCCAATACTTTTGGAACTCACTGTAGCATTATTTAGCAGCAAACATGCAACACAGCTACTAAGGACATGACTAGAGCTCAGCACTCAGGTGAACACAATGAATCACTCTTGTCCTGCTATCACACTTACAGAGGCCTCCCCAAACCGTAGTTTGATTTGATTTAGATTGTATTAGGATCTCTTTTAGCCCAAGGGCTAGTCTTTCAAAAGTCCTTAAAGTGTACGCTGTGGATGTGTACCCTATGGATGACTGGGTAAGGTGGTTAATGTGTGCGTGACGTGGTAGGCACGCTTACGTCCCCTCCTTAATGAGGGGTAGGCAGCCCCAGCACCCAGCAGCAAGGACAACAGGCCTAATCACCTTATTCATCCTTATAATCACCTTATTCATCCTGATAATCACCTTACTCATCCTTCTATTCACCTTATTCATACTTATAGTCACCTTATTCATCCTTATAATCACACTATTCATCCTTATAATCACCTTATTCATCCTTATAATCACCTTATTCCTCCTTATAATCACCTTATTCATCCTTATAATCACCTTATTCCTCCTTATAATCACCTTATTCCTCCTTATAATCACACTATTCATCCTTATAATCACACTATTCATCCTTATAATCACACTATTCATCTTCATAATGACACTGCTTAGGTGGGAGCCTAGTGCAGCGTCACACAGACGCACACATACGTGCACATACACTCATGCACACACAGGCACTCACGCGCGCACACACAAACAAACACAAAGCACACACACAGGAAAGGGAGAGACATGGGGATGATAATGATTGTGTTGGATAAGGCATACTGTCAATACATATTTGACTATTGTAGCTGCTAATACAAGCCAGTATGCTGTGGATAAGCTATAGCTCTCTCTACTGTGCTAATATTGCTTGATGCTTGATGGACTGATCAGACTGATTTGAAAATCCTGGCAGACTTCTCTTTGCAAAACATCTCCATATCATCCTCTTTGAAGAACGCTGACTATACATTTAGGCAGATCTTTTCCTACAGACTGTCTTTCAGAATCTGGGATTCCTGCACTTAGCTGTGGGATGGGAAGTGTTTCTGATGTACAGACACACTAGTTATACACTATCTGTACAGTAGAAGATGGAGGATCGTGTAGGGACTTGAGGAGGGGTTGTGTCTCAGTGTTTACTTGTGTGATGATGTGTTGATGGAGGTAGTGTAGGTGGGATACAGGGGGCATATAGGAGGATACAGGGGGGATATAGGGATATACAGGGGGGATATACAGGGGGGATATAGGGGGATACAAGGGGGACACAAGGGGGACACAAGGGGGATATAGGGGGGTACAGGGGGATACAAGGGGGATACAGGGGGGATATAGAGGGATACAAGGGGATATACGGGGGATATAGGGGGATACAAGGGGAATACAATGGTATATAGGGGGGATACAGGGGTATATAGGGGGGATACAGGGGGTACAAGGGGGCTACAGGGGGATATAGGGGGGTTATAGGGGGATAAAAGGGGGATACAGGGGGGATACGGGGGGATATAGGGAAGGATACAGGGGGATATAGGGGGGATATAGGGGGATACAAGGGGGATATAGGGGGGGATATAGGGGGATACAAGGGGGATACAGGAAGATAGAGGGGGGATACAGGGGGGTACAAGGGGGATACAGGGGGATATAGGGGGGATACAGGGGGGATACGGGGGGATATAGGGGGATATAAGGGGGATATAGGGGGGTACAGGGGTATATAAGGGTATATAGGGGGGAAGCAGGAGGATATAGGGGGGATATAGGGGGATACAAGGGTGATATAGAGGGGATATAGGGGGATACAAGGGGGATACAGGGGGGGTGTAGGGGGATACAGGGGTATATATGGGTATATAGGGGGGATACAGGGGTATATAAGGGGCTTAGGGGCGATACAGGTGTATATAGGGGTATATAGGGGGGAAACAGGGTGATATAGGGGAGATATAGGGGGATACAAGGGGGATACAGGGTGATATAGGGGGATATAGAGGGATACAGGGGGATATAGCGGGGATACGGGGGGATATAGGGGGGATAGAGGTGGGATACAGGGGGGATACAGGGGTATATAAGGGTATATAGGGAGGATACAGGTGTATATAGGGGGGATATAGGGGGAAAACAGGGGGATATAGGGGGGATACAGGGGAGGATACAGAGGGGATACAGGGTGATATAGAGGGGATATAGGGGGATACAAGGGGGATACAGGGGGGATATAGGGGGATACAAGGGGGATACAGGGGGGTACAAGGGGGATACAGGGGGATATAGAGGGGATACAGGGGGGATACAGGGGGATATAAGGGGGATATAGGGGGATATAAGGGGGATATAGGGGGGTACAGGGGTATATAGGGGGGATACATGGGGGTACAAGGGGGATACAGGGGGGTATAGGGGGATAAAGGGGGGATACAGGGGGGATACGGGGGGATATAGGGGGGATACAGGGGGATACAGGGGGATATAAGGGGGATATAGGGGGAAACAAGGGGAATACAAGGGTATATAGGGGGAATACAGGGGTATATAGGGGGGATACATGGGGGTACAAGGGGGATACAGGGGGATATAGGGGGGATATAGGGGGATAAAAGGGGGATACAGGGGGGATACGGGGGGATATAGGGAAGGATACAGGGGGATATAGGGGGGATATAGGGATATACAAGGGGGATATAGGGGGGATATAGGGTGATACAAGGGGGATACAGGAAGATATAGGGGGGATACAGGGGGGTACAAGGGGGATACAGGGGGATATAGGGGGGATATAGGGGGATACAGGGGGGATACGAGGGGATATAGGGGGGATACAGGGGGATACAAGGTGGGATACAGGGGGGGTACAGGGTATATATGGGTATATAGGGGGGGATACAGGGGTATATAAGGGTATATAGGGGGGAAGCAGGAGGATATAGGGGGGATATAGGGGGATACAAGGGGGATATAGGGTGAAATAGATGGGATATAGGGGGATACAGGGGGGATATAGGGGGATTCAGGGGGATTCAGGGGGGATATAGGGGGATACAGGGGGGTACAAGGGGGATACAGGGGGATACAAGGTGGGATACAGGGGTGTATATGGGTATATATGGGCGATACAGGTGTATATAGGGGTATATAGGGGGGAAACAGGGTGATATAGGGGAGATATAGGGGAGATATAGGGGGATACAAGGGGGATACAGGGTGATATAGGGGGGATATAGAGGGATACAGGGGGATATAGCGGGGATACGGGGGGATATAGGGGAGATCGAGGTGGGATACAGGGGGGATACAGGGGTATCTAAGGGTATATAGGGAGGATACAGGTGTATATAGGGGTATATAGGGGGGAAACAGGGGGATATAGGGGGGGTACAGGGGAGGATAGAGAGGGGATACAGGGGGATATAGAGGGGATACTTGTATTTATGAGAGGTATTGACATATTGAATGCACCGAGCTGTCTGTCTAAACTACTGGCACACAGCTCGGACACCCATGCATACCCCACAAGACATGCCACAAGAGGTCTCTTCACAGTCCCCAAGTCCAGAACATACTTTGGGAGGCACACAGTACTAAATAGAGCCATGACTACATAAAACTCTATTCCACATCAAGTAACTCATGCAAACAGTAACATTAGATTTAAAAACAGATAAAAAAACACCTTATGGAACAGCGGGGACTGTGAAGCATACACACACACACACTATAGCATATTCACTATACACACACGTACACATGGATTTTGTACTGTATATATGTGGTAGTGGCAGCAGCTAATGGGGATCCATAATAAATACAAATGCAATTATTTATAGTCTCCTCAACCTCTCAAGTTTTTCTCTCAAAAGGGTTTCACTAACTAAACTGACAATACATGCAACACCGTAACACAGAACGCACTCTTTGCTAGCCAAGGCCTACTACAGTAGTGCCTTCGGAGTATTATCAGGAACTGTCTAGATACATGTTAAATACTATGGAGCTCCGTACAATTACAAATGAGTTAAGAGAGAGAGGGGAGAGAGGGGAGAGAGGGGAGAGAGGGGAGAGAAGGGAGAGAGGGGAGAGGAGGGAGAGAAGAGAGAGAGTGGAGTGACAGATTCCTCCTGACTGCCCATAGGACTCCATGATGACTGAGCCCAGCTGAGAATCTTGACACTTTTGGGGGAAGTGAGGTCATGAAGGGGCATGATGGGAGCTGAGAGAGAGTGAGTGATGAGATTTCACAGATCCAGGAACAGTGAGTCAGTGAGTAACGGGTGTCTAAGTGGGGTGCGTCACTGCCTTCTGGTCAGACAAAGTCAGAGCCAGAGACGTCCCTTTCTCAGAAGAAGAGTCCTTCAGCGCTGGCTAGCACACAGAGAGAGACAAGGACATTCTCAGAACAAAGATCAGAGTAAACAACAATATCAACAACAACCCACCTATGCCAATCACAACCATCTCATTATCTCCACATGGGAGACTTGTGTCTATTTTTTATCCATGTGCAAAGTCAATTAATACACTAGATGATCAAAGTACATGGAACATCTCATTCAAAAATCATGGGCATTATTATGGAGTTGGTCCCCCCCTTTGATAAAACAGCCTCCACTCTTCTGGGAAGGCTTTTCACTAGATGTTGGAACATTGCTGCAGGGACTTGCTTCTATTCAGCCACGAGCATTAGTGAGGTCGGGCACTGATGTTGGGCGATTAGGCTTGGCTTGCAGTCGGCGTTTCAATTGATCCCAAAGGTGTTCGATGGGGTTGAGATCAAGGCTCTGTGCAGAACAGTCAAGTTCTTCCACACCGATATCAACAAACCATTTCTGTATGGACCTCGCTTTGTGCACGGGGCATTTTCATGCTGAAACAGGAAAAGGCCTTCCCCAAACTGTTGCCACAAAGTTGGAAGCACAGAATCGTCTAGAATCTCAATGTATGCTATAGCGTTAAGAGTACCCTTCACTTGGAATAAGGTGCCTAGCCCAAACCATGAAAAACAGCCCCAGACCATTATTCCTCCTCCACCAAACTTTAAAGTTGGCATAATGCATTGGGGCAGGTACTGTCCCCCTGGCATCCGCCAAACCCAGATTCGTCTGTCTGATTGCCAGATGTTGAAGTGTGATTCATCACTCCAGAGAACATGTTTCCACTGCTCCAGAGTCCAATGGCGGTGAGCTTTACACCACTCCAGCTGACGCTTGGCATTCGCATAGTGATATTAGGCTTGTGTGCGGCTGCTTGGCCGTGGAAACCCATTTCATGAAGCTCCTGGCGAACAGTTATTGTGCTGACGTTGCTTCCAGGCAGTTTGGAACTCTGTAGTGAGTGTTGCAACCGAGGACAGACAATTTTTACACACTACGCGCTACAGCACTTGGCGGTCCCATTCTGGGAGCTTGTGTGGCCTACCACTTCACGGCTGAGCCTTTGTTGCTCCTAGACGTTTCCACTTCACAATAACAACACTTACAGTTGACCGGGGCAGCTCTAGTGGGGCAGACATTTTACAAACTGACTTGTTGGAAATGGGGCATCCTATGACGGTGCCACGTTGAAAGTCACTAAGCTCTTCAGTAAGGCCATTCTACTGCCAATGTTTGTCTATAGAGATTGCATGGCTGTGTGATCAATTTTACACTCCTGTCAGGAAGAGTTGCGGCTGAAATAGCCGAATCCACTAATTTGAAGGGTTGTCCACATACTTTTGTATATATACTGTACTATCTGAGCCAGTATGCATATTAGACTAAATAGGATGTAAGCTCTGCTGTTCTATTAGCCTCTGAGTCAAATGTGCAGACAAAATAGGGCATGTCATATCAACCCGGTTTTTATATGTGGTTTTATCTAGCTTGTTTTAAAGCAGACTCCTCGATCATAGTCTTCTGTAGACAGACACATTCTAAATCCAACAACTACTTGTATTCCAGTTCGAATGGAAACTTTTTTAGGTCGCCCCCGATTCATTTCTCACCTTCAACACAAGAGTACAGAGTTGGGAGGGAACTAGAGAGAGAGAAAGAGAGGAAGGAAGAGAGAGAGAGAAAAAAGGGGATTCCAGGACTGGGAGGAGAGGAAGAGGAGCACACAGTCAACAGGGACTGTAGGGCGTTCTAAAAACAGCTGGTGAGGGAGAGGAGAGAGGGGTCTCTGTCTCTCTGTCTCTGTTTCTGCCCCTTTCTCTGTCTTTGTCCCTGTCTCTGTTCCTGTCTCTGTTCCTGTCTCTGTCCCTGTCTATGTCCCTTTCCCCCTGTCTCTGTATCTGTCCCTGTCTCTGTCTGCCTCTGTCTCTCTCTGTCTCTGTATCGGTCCATGTCTCTTTGTCTCTGTCTCTGTCTCAGTCCCTATCCCTGTCTTTGTCTCTGTCTCTGTCCCTGTCCCTGGCCCTGGCCTTGGCCCTATCTGTCTCTGGGGTTGTTTTTCATGGTTTGGGCTAGGCCCCTTAGTTTCAGTAAAGGGTAGTCTTAACGCTACAGCATACAATGAGATTCTAGATTATTCTGTGCTTCCAGCTTTGTGGCAACAGTTTGGGGAAGGCCATTTCCTGTTTCAGCATGACAATGCCCCTATCCCTGTATCTGTCCCTGTCTCTGTATCTGTATCTTTCCCTGTCTCTGTATCTTTATCTGTATCTGTCCCTGTCTCTGTCTCTGTCCCTGTATCTGTATCTTTCCCTGTATCTGTATCTTTCCCTGTCTCTGTCTCTGTCTCTGTCTCTGTCCCTGTATCTGTATCTTTCCCTGTCTCTGTCTCTGTCTCTGTCTCTGTATCTGTATCTGTCCCTGTCTCTGTATCTTTATCTGTATCTGTCCCTGTCTCTGTATCTGTATCTGTCCCTGTATCTGTATCTGTATCTGTCCCTGTCTCTGTCTCTGTCCCTGTATCTGTATCTGTCCCCGTCTCTGTCCATGTCTCTGTCTCTGTCTCTGTCCCTGTCTCTGTATCTGTCCCTGTTTCTGTATCTGTATCTGTATCTGTCCCTGTCTCTGTATCTGTCCCTGTCTCTGTCTCTGTCTCTGTCTCTGTCCCTGTCTTTCTCTGTCTCTGTCCCTGTCTCTGTCTCTGTCTCTGTCCCTGTCTCTGTCCCTGTCTCTGTATCTGTATCTGTATCTGTCTCTATCCCTGTCTCTGTCTCTGTCTCTGTCTCTGTCTCTGTCCCTGTCTCTGTATCTGTCTCTGTCCCTGTCTTTCTCTGTCTCTGTCCCTGTCTCTGTATCTGTATCTGTCCCTGTCCCTGTCTCTGTCTCTGTCTCTGTCTCTGTCCCTGTCTCTGTCCCCGTCTCTGTATCTGTCTCTGTCTCTGTCTCTGTCCCTGTCCCTGTCTCTGTCCCTGTCTCTGTACCTGTCCCTGTCTCTGTCTCTGTCTCTGTCCCTGTCTCTGTCTCTGTCTCTGTATCTGTCCCTGTCTCTGTCTCTGTCTCTGTCCCTGTCTTTCTCTGTCTCTGTATCTGTCCCTGTCTCTGTCTCTCTCCCTGTCTTTCTCTGTCTCTGTCCCTGTCTCTGTATCTGTATCTGTCTCTGTCTCTGTATATGTATCTGTCCCTGTCTCTGTCTCTGTCCCTGTCTCTGTATCTGTCCCTGTCTCGGTCTATGTCCCTGTCTCTGTCCCTGTCTCTGTCCCTGTTCCTGGCCCTGTCTGTCTCTGTCTGTATCTATCTCTGTCTCTGTCCCTTTCTCTTTGTCTCTGTCTCTGTCCCTATCCCTGTCTCTGTCTTTCTCTGTTTCTGTCCCTGTCTGTCTCTTTCTCTGTCCCTGTCCCTGTCTGTCTCTGTCTCTCTCTCTATCCCTGTCTCTGTCACTGTCTCTGTCCATGTCTTTCTCTGTCTCTATCCCTGTCTCTGTCCCTGTCTCTGTCCCTTTCTCTGTCCCTGTCCCTGTCTATCTCTGACTCTGTCCCTGTCTCTGTCTCAGTCCCTTTCTCTTTGTCTCTGTATCTGTCCCTGTCTCTGTCTATGTCCCTGTCTCTGTCCCTGTCCCTGTCCCTGTCTGTATCTGTCTGTATCTATCTCTGTCTCTGTCTCTGTCCCTTTCTCTTTGTCTTTGTCTTTGTCTTTCTCTGTCTCTGTCCCTGTCTGTCTCTTTCTCTGTCCCTGTCCCTGTC